>NC_057812.1:208622107-208922107 GCF_018294505.1 Triticum aestivum
GTCCTCGACTTCCCTCGCCGGAGCAGCCGCCGCCCTCGCCGGATCCCGCCTCGATTTCCGCGCCGAGTCAAACCCTAGACCTCGGGGTGATTTTTTCGTCTAAGTCCCTAAAAATTCCAGATCCAAGTGCTCCTGTTCATAGCCCCGTAACTTTGCATCTGTAACTCCGATTCATGCATATAGCGTATCAAAATGTTCATCTCAGAGAGTACATCATTTCATTCCATTGCATCATTTTCATTTGAGTTCATCTTGATGCCCGAAATGCTGTTAGAAGAGGGCTACTTGAGATAATTGTCAGATCTGCTGCTCCATTTAGGTTTTGTCATGTTTTTCATGATTATTGTGTGCATGCTATGCCCATAAGTTCTACATATGTTTTGTTAAGGGTTTTGTCATCTTTCCAGAGGTGCAAACCACGTATTTTTGTGATGAGTGTGGTGACTAGTGCAAGCTTGCAAAGTGAGGCACTCGGTAATTCTGTTTTCAGGGACATAGCATTTCCACTAAGTCCTTGATCTGTTTATCTCATATTGCCATATGTTCATGTTGTTTCCTAGTGATCCGTGCCTCTTTTGAGGATGATCAGTAAGGGAGTTTTATTAATCTTGTAGTTCTCTATCCATCCACGCCTTTGTTTGCAATTATGGAGCACCCTAGCTTGAGTCAATCGAGCTCTACTTTTGCTACTTTGTGATTCTGGGCAGATTGTCAACTTGTTTGCAATTTTGCCGATGATGTTGTAGTTGATCCGTGCATGCTATGTTATTGTTCTTGCCATGTATAGCTTGCATTTTGTGCCTTCTTGATGGATGTATGCTTGTCTTGCCATGACTTGCACCGTAGTGAGTGCATCGAGCTCGTGAACATGCCTACTTGAGATCTGTTTCAGCATGTGCCAGTTTTCACTAAGTCTGAAAACTGATTATGTTTTTGCGATGTTCACGTGCTTGTTAGTATATTTTCTAATCCCTTTTGGCTCAAGGTCACTAAGGGACTTTTGTTAAGCTTTTTGAGTAGCTCCATGCCATGTTTTACTTTGCCATGTTCAGGTCATGTAGCATGTAGTTTTGTTGCTCCGAAGAGTGCTACCTGATCTGAGATTCCAGACAAGTGTTAATTTCACTAAGTCTGAGATCTGTTTGCCATATGCATTTTTGCCATGCTTGTTTGAACCTGTTAATGGATGAATTGGCCGTAGCTCAGTGCTAGACTTTTGTTAAGCATCTTGTACGCAACCCTGCCATGTATTTTGTTGTCATGTTTGGGTGCTGTAGCATGTTCATCTTGTTGCATTTAGATGGCTACTTGCTGTAAATCGCAGACCGGTGTCATATTTGAATCGCTTGCCATTTCCGTAACTCCGTTTCCGGCGTTCTTTATATCATTTTCAAGCGATTTCATCTCATCTTTCCAGTGGCACACTTGGATTTCCAAGTTGAGGCCAGGATCTTGCATTTCCTGTCATATCTTGCATTTTGCATCCCGCATCGCATCCCGCATAGCATATCATCATCGCATCATATTGCTTGATCCTTGCACATGGTTGATTGTATCCTTGCTGCTTGTTTGTCTTGTTTGGGTAGAGCCGGGAGACGAGTTCGCTAACGAGGAGCCCGTTGAGTTTGCTTTCGAGGATCCAGTCAACTCTGACAACTGTGCAGGCAAGATGATCATACCCTCGAAATCACTACTATCTTTGCTATGCTAGTTTGCTCGCTCTTTTGCTATGCCAATGCTATGATGCCTACCAATTGCTTTCAAGCCTCCCAAAATTGCCATGTCAAACCTCTAACCCACCATGTCCTAGCAAACCGTTGATTGGCTATGTTACCGCTTTGCTCAGCCCCTCTTATAGCGTTGCTAGTTGTAGGTGAAGATTGGAGGCCGTTCCTTGTTGGAACATTTATTCACTTGTTGGGATATCATTATACTACTATGTTATCTTAATGCATCTATATACTTGGTAAAGGGTGGAAGGCTCGGCCTCTCGCCTAGTGTTTTGTTCCACTCTTGCCGCCCTAGTTTCCGTCATATCGGTGTTATGTTCCCGGATTATGCATTCCTTACGCGGTTGGGTTATAATGGGAACCCCTTGATAGTTCGCCTTGATTAAAGCTTTTCCAGCAATGCCCAACCTTGGTTTTACTATTCTCCACCTAGCCTCTTTTTCCCTTGGGTTTCCGGAGCCCGAGGGTCATCTTATTTAACCCCCCCCCCCCGGGGCCAGTGCTCCTCTGAGTGTTGGTCCGACCGAGTAGACTGCGGGGCCACCTCAGGGCAACTTGAGGTTTGGTTTTACTCGTAGGATGTCTCATCTGAGTGTGCCCTGAGAACGAGATATGTGCAGCTCCTATCGGGATTTGTCGGCACATTCGGGCGGTGTTGCTGGTCTTGTTTTAACCTGTCGAAGTGTCTTGAATAACCGAGATACCGAGTCTGATCGAAACGTCTTGGGAGGAGATCTATTCCTTCGTTGACCGTGAGAGCTTGTCATGGGCTAAGTTGGGACTCCCCTGCAGGGATTTGAACTTTCGAAAGCCGTGCCCGCGGTTATGGGCAGATGGGAATTTGTTAATGTCTGGTTGTAGATAACTTGAACCTTAACTTAATTAAAATGAATCAACTGAGTGTGTTACCGTGATGGCCTCTTCTCGGCGGAGTCCGGGAAGTGGACACGGTGTTGGAGTAATGTTTGCGCAGGTTGTTCTCTAGTTTCTGGCTCGCGCTTTGCCTCCTCTTCTCGCTCTCTTTTGCGAATAAGTTAGCCACCATATTTTGCTAGTCGCTTGCTGCAGCTCCACATATTTACCTTGCCTTACCTATAAGCTTAAATAGTCTTGATCACGAGGGTGCGAGATTGCTGAGTCCCTGTGGCTCACAGATTACTATTACACCAGATGCAGGGCCTGATGATTCCGCTCCAGGAGACGCGTTTGAGCTCAAGTGGGAGTTCGACGAAGACTCTCAACGTTACTATGTTTCCTTTCCCGATGATCAGTAGTGGTGCCCAGTTGGGGGTGAACGGGACCGTGTCGCATGTTGGGTTATCTTTTATTTTGGTGCCGTAGTCGGGCCATGAGTGTTTGGATGATGTAATGTTATTTATGTACTTGATTGACGTGGCGAGTGTAAGCCAACTATGTTATCTCCCCTTTATTATTTATATTACATGGGATGTTGTGAAGATTACCTAATTTGCGACATATGCCTTCAATGCGATTATGCCTCTAAGTCGTGCCTCGACACGTGGGAGATATAGTCGCATCGAGGGTGTGACAAGTTGGTAATCAGAGCCTTCCCCGACCTTAGGAGCCCCATTGCTTGATCGTTTTTAGCAGCCGAGTTGTGTCTAGAAAAAATGTTTTGAGTCTTTTAGGAATTATATATCGGAGAGTTAGGAATTCTTTTTACTTCCCAGTCTCCTCATCGCTCTGGTAAGGCATCCTGACGTAGAGTTTTGACTCTTCTCTTCTCAAATTTCACTAAAAAAATTTAGGATCACGCGGGTATCTTGGAATCGTTTCGATGGTTTTATGATGAGAACATTGTCTTGGTGCCTCCTGTCAGGGGTTTAGTGGAAGTGTCCCGGGGAGTTGAGCTCTGAGGTGTTGTCATCATAATTTTATCGTTGCAATTCTGGAATACCTGAGTTTAGTACGCCGACATCGAAAATCTCTTTTATGCAGTTCGTTGGTGAGATAACCTCGACGCCACCCAGTACTGGGGCGGGAGTTCGGGAGTATCACCATAACTTGTATAACGGATGCTTTTTGAAGGTTGAGGTAGATGGTTTCCGAAGGTTTCTTGGTTATGTGTTGAAGGATGGATACAGCTGGATGTAGGATTTGCTAGTTTGGGTGAGATATTATGCTTCCCCTGTATCCCCAACACCTGATTGCATAACCGGAAAGGTTCGGGAGTTTCATAGGTGGGAATTCTAGTAGCTCTAGTTCTTCTTCCACGGATATTGGTTTGAGATTGGGATTTCTTACCGATTATTCGTTCTTGATCCGTACCTTGTTGATTTATTTCTCTACCTTAATTCTAAGTGGCTTCTCAATTTATGGATATGTGACCATTTCAAGAGGAATGCATTCGTTCATTGTGTTCGGATGTGAAGACTATATGTTGCAATTTTCATTCCGTTGGATTCAGCTTCAATATTTTTCTGTCAATGTGCTAATGGATGTCAACCTCTTCAGGATGGCTCCTCCAACACGCACGACTCCGAATCCTAATCCGCCACCACCTCCACCTCCTCCGGAGGCATGGCAAGCTGTGATGGCCGCAACCAATGCAAACACACAGTTGATCATGCAAATTCTTCAAGAGCGCTATCAAGGCAACCAAGGGAATCAAGGCAACAATCAGAATCACTTTGCTACACTCAACCAGTTCCTTGCTAACGGGCCAAAGAATTTCAGCAATTGTGTTGAGGCAACCGATGCTGACGATTGTCTAGTGGATCTGTGCAAGCATTTCGAGTGCAGTAACGTCAGGCCTGAGGACTTTGTCAAGTTCGCTTCCCTCCAACTCAAAGATCAAGCTGCAGAATGGTTCCAGCAGTACAAGGATTCCAGAGGTGGACGTGTTATCACTTGGGATGATTTCCGTCGAGATTTCCGAGCTCATCATATTCCCAGAGCGTGGTTAAAAGCAAGCGTGAGGAATTCCGCAATCTGAAGCAAGGCTCTTTGTCTGTCTATGACTACAACAAGTTGTTCTAGAAGCTCGCCCGCTTTGCCAAGCAGGACGTCCCTGATGAGAAGAGCATGATATATCAGTTCAGGGGTGGTCTCAGAGAAGAAATTCAGCTAGCTCTTGTTCTCTTCGAGCCCTTGAGATACGATGAGTTCTACAACATGGCATTGAAGCAAGAGGCTGCTCAGTTGAGGTGTGATGCTTCCAAGAAGCGAGTCAGAGATCTTACTCCTTCTTCCTCTACTCAAGTGGCCAAGCAGCAGAAGTATTGGCTTCCTCCTCCTCCGTTTCGTCAGCCGTATCAGCAGAAGAGCAAAGGTGGCAGTGGTTCTTCCCACCCACCCAACCCTGGCTTTCAGAACAAGACTTCGTCTCAAGCTCCAAGATCGAGTGCTCTGTATCACCGTCCGCTTTCAGAGGTCACGTGCAACAAGTGCCAACAGAAGGGTCACTACGCCAACAAGTGTTTCAACCAGAGGCGTCTTCCTCCTCCTCCTCCTGTCAGATCGGCAAGTACAGCTGTGGTCAAGCATAATCCCAAGCACGCCAAGGTCAATTTGATGAATGCAGCTCAGGCAGAGGACTCGTCGGATGTGATCATGGGTAACCTTCCTGTTAATGATGTTCCTACAAAAGTTCTTTTTGACACTGGTGCATCACATTCCTTTTTGTCATGCCCTTTTGCATCGAAGCACAATGTTGAGACTGAGTTCATGCCCAAAGTCATGCAAGTTGTTTCTCCCGGCAAGCTTTTGACTTCTAGTTTGGTTTCTCTCGATATCTCTATCACCTTGGGTGATTACAAGTTTCTCTCTTCTCCGGTGGTTCTTGGTAACTCGGATATTGATCTTATTCTCGGAATGGATTGGCTTACTAAGCATAAGGCGCATCTTGATTGTGCTGCCAGGCAGATTCAATTGACTCGTTCGTTTGAGGATGTAATTGTCTTTGCCGCTCATGATGATACCATCCGTCTATTTTCTCTCAATGACAAGGGTGAACTCGATGCTATCTCGCAAATTCCAGTCATTTGCGAATATCAAGACGTCTTTCCAGAAGAGCTCCCAGAAATGCCTCCACACCGGCCAGTCGTTATTGATCTTGAGCCTGGTACGGAACCTGTGTGCAAACGTCCTTACAAGCTCGGACCTGAAGATTTGAAGGAGCTAAAGAAGCAACTCGATATTCAAGAGAAAATGGGTCTCATACGGCCTAGTTCTTCTCCGTGGGGTTGTGGTGTTCTTTTTGTGAAGAAGGATGGAACGGACCAACTTTGTGTTGATTACCGTCCATTGAACAAGAAGACCATTAAGAACAAATACCCACTTCCCAACATCAACAAGTTGTTCGAACAACTCAAAGGTGCCCAAGTATTCTCCAAGCTTGATCTCCGTATGGGTTATCATCAGATTCGAATCCGTGAGCAAGATATTCCCAAGACGGCTTTCAGGACAAGCTTTGGTTCATATGAATACGCTGTCATGTCTTTTGGCCTCGTCAACGCTCCTCCGACGTTCTCTCGCATGATGAACTTCATCTTCAACGCCTACACATATGACTTCGTTTTGGTCTATCTCGACGACATTCTGGTTTTCTCCAAGAACAAGGAAGAACATGCCAAGCACTTGCATTTGGTTCTCGATAAGCTCAGGGAACATCAGTTCTACGCCAAGTTCTCCAAGTGTGAATTTTGGCTCGATGAGGTTCTTTATCTTGGTCATATCATCTCTGCCAAGGGTATTGCCGTGAATCCTGAGAAGGTGTCTGCAATTGTGAATTGGGAACCTCCTCAGAACGTGAAGCAACTCCGTAGTTTCCTCGGTCTCGCAAGCTATTGTCGAAGATTCGTTGAAAACTTTTCTAAGATCGCGAAGCCTCTCTCAAATCTTCTTCAGAAGCACGTCAAGTACGTTTGGTCTCCGGAGTGTGATATTGCTTTCAACACTTTGAAAGAGAAATTGATCACTGCTCCAGTTCTGACTCCGCCTGATGAATCCAAGCCGTACGAGGTCTTTTGTGATGCCTCTCTCCAAGGTCTTGGCGCAGTTTTGATGCAAGAGAAGAAAGTTGTTGCTTATACCTCTTGCCAGTTGAAGCCTAATGAGAAGAACTACCCCACTCATGATCTCAAGCTGGCGGCAGTTGTGCATGCTCTTTTGACTTGGAGACATCTTCTATTGGGAAGAAAAGTGGACATTTTCACTGATCACAAGAGTCTCAAGTACATCTTCACTCAGCCTAATCTCAACCTCAGGCAAACTCGATGGGTCAAAATGATTCAAGAGTATAATCCGAGTATTGAGTATACTCCAGGCAAGGCCAATGTGATTGCTGACGCATTGAGCAGAAAGGCTTACTGCAACAGTCTGATTCTTAAGCCTTATCAACCCGAGCTTTGTGAAGCTTTCCGCAAACTTAATCTGCAAGTTGTTCCTCAAGGTTTCCTCGCTAACCTTCAAGTCTCTCCTACCTTGGAAGATCAGATTCGCCAAGCCCAACTTCTTGATGCTATGGTGAAAAAGGTGAAGATTGAGATTGCCAGGAGTCAACCCAAGTACAAGTGCTACCGCCTTGATGACAAGGACACTCTCTTCTTCGAGGATCAAATTGTTGTACCCAAAGGTGACCTCCGTAAAGTGATCATGAACGAGGCTCACAATTCTCTCCTCTCCATCCACTCTGGGAGCACGAAGATGTATCAGGACCTTAAGTAGGCTTATTCGTGGACTCGAATGAAGCGCGAGATTGCTCAATTCGTGAATGAATGTGATGTCTGCAGAAGAGTGAAGGCAGAACACCAAAGGCCAGCTGGTCTCCTCCAACCTCTTGCCATTCCAGAATGGAAGTTTGACCACATTGAAATGGACTTCGTGACTGGGTTTCCTAAGTCCAAGCGTGGCAATGATGCTATATTCGTTGTCATCGACAAACTCACCAAAGTGGCTCATTTTCTGCCTATCAAAGAGTCGATCACTGCAGCTCAATTGGCGGAACTCTATACCTCTTGCATTGTCTCTCTGCACGGTATTCCTCAAGTGATCTTTTCAGACCGTGGCAGCGTCTTTACATCCAAGTTTTGGGATTCTTTTCAGAAGGCCATGGGCACGAACATCCGCTTCAGCACAACTTTCCATCCTCAAACTAGCGGTCAAGTCGAGCGTGTCAACCAGATTCTTGAAGATATGCTCAGGGCTTGTGTGATCTCCTTCGGCATGAAGTGGAAGGATTGTCTTCCTTATGCTGAATTCTCCTACAACAACAGTTTTCAAGCAAGTTCAGGCAAGGCCCCATTTGAAATTCTGTATGGCAGGAAGTGTCGTACCCCTCTCAACTGGTCTGAAACCAGTGAACGTCAGCTTTTGGGTAATGACTTAATCACAGAGGCAGAGGAAATGTGCAAAGTCATTTGTGATAACCTCAAAGCAGCCCAATCCCGTCAGAAGAGCTACTATGATAGTAAGCACCGTGATTTGGCCTTCGAGATCGAAGATCATGTTTACCTCCGCGTCTCTCCTATGAAAGGTACTCGTCGCTTCGGTATCAAAGGGAAGCTTGCCCCTAGATACGTGGGACCTTTCAAGATTGTCAGCAAGAGAGGCGACCTCGCCTATCAACTCGAGCTTCCTTTAAACTTTGCAAATGTTCATGACGTGTTCCATGTCTCTCAGCTTCGAAAGTGCTTCAAGACTCCTGACCGCACCATCAACTTTGAGGACATTGAGCTCCAAGAAGATCTCTCCTATCGTGAGCACCCAGTTGCCATTCTTGAAGAGACTGAACGCAAGACTCGCAACAAGTCAATCAAATTTCTCAAAGTCAAGTGGTCACACCATTCCGACCGTGAAGCTACCTGGGAACGCGAGAATCACCTCCATTCTGAGTACCCGGCGTTCTTTTAGTCCTAGATCTCAGGACGAGATCCTTTCGTAGTGGTGGAGTGTTGTACACCCCGGATGTAACTTTCCCAATTTGTACTTCAACTCTTGCCGTTTCCGGCGTTAAGTTATTTTATTTTCTCAGGTTCGGGTCTTTGTCTCCGTGTGTTGTTATCATTGTCATGCATCTCATATCATGTCATCATGTGCATTGCATTTGCATACGTGTTCATCTCATGAATTCGAGCATTTTCCCCGTTGTCCGTTTTGCATTCCGGCGCTTCGTTCTCCTCCGGTGGTCATTTCTACCTCTCTTTCGTGTCTGGGGATTAAACATTCCCGGATTGGACCGAGACTTGCCAAGCGGCCTTTGTTTACTACCGGTAGACCGCCTGTCAAGTTTCGTATCATTTGGACTTCGTTTGATACTCCAATGGTTAACCGAGGGACCGAAAAGGCCTCATGTATGTTGCAGCCCAACACCCCTCCAATTTGGCCCAAAACCCACCTAAGCCTTCTCCATCATCTAGAGCGTTCGATCACGATCGCGTGGCCGAAAACCGCACCTCATTTGGACTCTCCTAGCTTCCTCTACCTCTATTTAAAGCCCCCTCCCGAAATTCACGGATCTCCTCCCTCTCAAACCCTAGAAATCGCCCCCGCACCGGCCGGACACGTCCGATCCGCCCACCGCCGACCAATCGCCGAGCGCCACCTATCCCGCGCCCCACATCACCGTCCCGCGCGCCGCCAGGCCCGCCGGGGTCCGAGGCCGGCCCGCTACCGCCCGCCGCCTCCTCGGGATTGGTGCTTGTTTGAGAAGGTGATGACTCAACAATAAAGTAAAATAACATAAAAGTAAATAGATGGGCCCTTCACAGAGGGAAGCAAGGATTTGCATAGTTTGTGTACTGAAGTAGTGCGTCGGCAATCCTATCACGAGGAATAGTTCTCCGGCCCTTTATTGAACCCTTAAACATGAGTGCGTGCTCCTCTACCTTCTCCATCTCCTCTTGAATGCTCATCATCATTTCAACACCTTCGTCATCTGAATCCATCGAGTCAATTAACTCATTGTATATGAATTGTCAAGGTGGGTGTTTTCATAGCCATCATGTAACACCCCGGATGTAACTTTCCCAATTTGTACTTCAACTCTTGTCGTTTCCGGCGTTAAGTTATTTTATTTTCTCGGGTTCGGGTCTTTGTCTCCGTGTGTTGTTATTATTGTCATGCATCTCATATCATGTCATCATGTGCATTGCATTTGCATACGTGTTCATCTCATGCATTCGAGCATTTTCCCCGTTGTCCGTTTTGCATTCCGGCGCTTCGTTCTCCTCCGGTGGTCATTTCTACCTTTCTTTTGTGTGTGGGGATTAAACATTCCCGGATTGGACTGAGACTTGCCAAGCGGCCTTGGTTTACTACCGGTAGACCGCCTGTCAAGTTCCGTATCATTTGGACTTCATTTGATACTCCAACGGTTAACCGAGGGATCGAAAAGGCCTCGTGTGTGTTGCAGCCCAACACCCCTCCAATTTGGCCCAAAACCCACCTAAGCCTTCTCCATCATCTAGAGCGTTCGATCACGATCGCGTGGCTGAAAACCGCACCTCATTTGGACTCTCCTAGCTCCCTCTACCTCTATTTAAAGCCCCCTCCCGAAATTCGCGGATCTCCTCCCTCTCAAACCCTAGAAATCGCCCTCGCACCGGCCAGACACGTCCGATCCGCCCACCGCTGACCAATCGCCGAGCGCCACCTGTCCCGCGCCCCACATCGCCGTCCCGCGCGCCGCCAGGCCCGCCGGGGCCCGAGGCCGGCCCGCTACCGCCCGCCGCCTCCTCAGCCGCGCCGCCACCCGAGACCACGGTCGCTGCCGCCGCCATCGACGCCGGCCAGCGCCTCGCACCGCGCCCCGCGGATCTCCGCCGCCGCCACCCCCGCGGATCGCCGCCACCGCCGCGCAAGCTGCCGCCTCCGCCGACCCCGCTCGCCGCCGTCCGAGCTCCGGCGCCGGCCGCCCTCGTCCTCGACTTCCCTCGCCGGAGCAGCCGCCGCCCTCGCCGGATCCCGCCTCGATTTCCGCGCCGGGTCAAACCCTAGACCTCGGGGTGATTTTTTTCGTCCAAGTCCCTAAAAATTCCAGATCCAAGTGCTCCTGTTCATAGCCCCGTAACTTTGCATCCGTAGCTCCGATTCATGCATATAGCATATCAAAATGTTCATCTCAGAGAGTACATCATTTCATTCCATTGCATCATTTTCATTTGAGTTCATCATGATACCCGAAATGCTGTTAGAAAAGGCTACTTGAGATAATTGTCAGATCTGCTGCTCCATTTAGGTTTTTGTCATTTTTTCCATGATTATTGTGTACATGCTATGCCCATGAGTTCTACATATGTTTTGTTAAGGGTTTTGTCATCTTTCCAGAGGTGTAACCCATGTATTTTTGTGATGAGTGTGGTGACTAGTGCAATCTTGCAAAGTGAGTCACTCGGTAATTCTGTTTTCAGGGACTTAGCATTTCCACTAAGTCCTTGATCTGTTTATCTCATATTGCCATATGTTTATGTTGTTTCCTAGTGATCCGTGCCTCTTTTGAGGATGATCAGTAAGGGAGTTTTATTAATCTTGTAGTGCTCTATCCATACATGCCTTTGTTTGCAATTATGGAGCACCCTAGCTTGAGTCAATCGAGCTCTACTTTTGCTACTTTGTGATTCTGGGCAGATTGTCAACTTGTTTGCAATTTTGCCGATGATGTTGTAGTTGATCCGTGCATGCTATGTTATTGTTCTTGCCATGTCTAGCTTGCATTTTGTGCCTTCTTGATGGATGTATGCTTGTCTTGCCATGACTTGCACCGTAGTGAGTGCATCGAGCTCGTGAACATGCCTATTTGAGATCTGTTTCAGCATGTGCCAGTTTTCACTAAGTCTGAAAACTGATTATGTTTTCTATGTTCACGTGCTTGTTAGTATATTTTCTGATCCCTTTTGGCTCAAGGTCACTAAGGGACTTTTGTTAAGCTTTTTGAGTAGCTCCATGCCATATTTTACTTTGCCATGTTCAGGTCCTGTAGCATGTAGTTTTGTTGCTCCGAAGAGTGCTACCTGATCTGAGATTCCAGACAAGTGTTAATTTCACTAAGTCTGAGATCTGTTTGCCATATGCATTTTTGCCATGCTTGTTTGAACCTGTTAATGGATGAATTAGCCGTAGCTTAGTGCTAGACTTTTGTTAAGCATCTTGTATGCATCCCTGCCATATATTTTGTTGTCATGTTTGGGTGTTGTAGCATGTTCATCTCGTTGCATTTAGATGGCTACTTGCTGTAAATCGCAGACCGGTGTCATATTTGAATCGCTTGCCATTTCCGTAACTCCGTTTCCGTCGTTCTTTATATCGTTTTCAAGCGATTTCATCTCATCTTTCCAGTGGCACACTTGGATTTCCAAGTTGAGGCCAGGATCTTGCATTTCCTGTCATATCTTGTATTTTGCATCCCACATCGCATCCCGCATAGCATATCATCATCGCATCATATTGCTTGATCCTTGCACATGGTTGATTGTATCCTTGCTGCTTGTTTGTCTTGTTTGGGTAGAGCCGGGAGACGAGTTCGCTAATGAGGAGCCCGTTGAGTTTGCTTTCGAGGATCCAGTCAACTCTGACAACTGTGCAGGCAAGATGATCATACCCTCGAAATCACTACTATCTTTGCTATGCTAGTTTGCTCGCTTTTTTTCTATGCCAATGCTACGATGCCTACCAATTGCTTTCAAGCCTCCCAAAATTGCCATGTCAAACCTCTAACCCACCATGTCCTAGCAAACCGTTGATTGGCTATGTTACCGCTTTGCTCAGCCCCTCTTATAGCGTTGCTAGTTGCAGGTGATGATTGGAGGCCGTTCCTTGTTGGAACATTTATTCACTTGTTGGGATATCATTATACTGCTATGTTATCTTAATGCATCTATATACTTGGTAAAGGGTGGAAGGCTCGGCCTCTCGCCTAGTGTTTCGTTCCACTCTTGCCGCCCTAGTTTCCGTCATATCGGTGTTATGTTCCCGGATTATGCATTCCTTACGCGGTTGGGTTATAATGGGAACCCCTTGATAGTTCGCCTTGATTAAAGCTTTTCCAGCAATGCCCAACCTTGGTTTTACCATTCGCCACCTAGCCTCTTTTTCCCTTGGGTTTCCGGAGCCCGAGGGTCATCTTATTTAACCCCCCCCCCGGGGCCAATGCTCCTCTGAGTGTTGGTCCGACCGAGTAGACTGCGGGGCCACCTCAGGGCAACTTGAGGTTTGGTTTTACTCGTAGGATGTCTCATCTGAGTGTGCCCTGAGAACGAGATATGTGCAGCTCCTATCGGGATTTGTCGGCACATTCGGGCGGTGTTGCTGGTCTTATTTTAACCTGTCGAAGTGTCTTGAATAACCGAGATAGCGAGTCTGATCGAAACGTCTTGGGAGGAGTTCTATTCCTTCGTTGACCGTGAGAGCTTGTCATGAGCTAAGTTGGGACTCCCCTGCAGGGATTTGAACTTTCGAAAGCCGTGCCCGCGGTTATGGGCAGATGGGAATTTGTTAATGTCTGGTTGTAGATAACTTGAACCTTAACTTAATTAAAATGAATCAACTGAGTGTGTTACCGTGATGGCCTCTTCTCGGCGGAGTCCGGGAAGTGGACACGGTGTTGGAGTAATGTTTGCGCAGGTTATTCTCTAGTTTCTCGCTCGCGCTTTGCCTCCTCTTCTCGCTCTCTTTTACGAATAAGTTAGCCACCATATTTTGCTAGTCGCTTGCTGCAGCTCCACATATTTACCTTGCCTTACCTATAAGCTTAAATAGTCTTGATCGCGAGGGTGCGAGATTGCTGAGTCCCTGTGGCTCACAGATTAGTATTACACCAGATGCAGGGTCTGATGATTCCGCTCCAGGAGACGCGTTTGAGCTCAAGTGGGAGTTCGACGAAGACTCTCAACGTTACTATGTTTCTTTTCCCGGTGATCAGTAGTGGTGCCCAGTTGGGGGTGAACGGGACCGTGTCGCATGTTGGGTTATCTTTTATTTTGACGCTGTAGTCGGGCCATGAGTGTTTGAATGATGTAATGTTATTTATGTACTTGATTGACGTGGCGAGTGTAAGCCAACTATGTTATCTCCCCTTTATTATTTATATTACATGGGATGTTGTGAAGATTACCTAATTTGCGACATATGCCTTCAATGCGATTATGCCTCTAAGTCGTGCCTCGACACGTGGGAGATATAGTCGCATCGAGGGTGTGACACATCATTCCACGACGAATCCATGGGTAAACTAAAATTACCAAAAGAATAAAAAACCCTACTCGAACATTTCATCAAACACATAGAGCGTGATGTGTATATCTGAGGGAGTTGGACGTACCGGGGCGGCGTCCAGTGGCGGCGACCTTGACCGGTTGTGGCACGGTCGGCGATGGTGTAGTTCGGGCCTCCGATGGCTAACCTGTGGGTTGGGGACGACAACGGAGCAACGATGGTGGCGGAACTACGATGGTCGTTGTGCGGACCAGGGAGGAGGAAGAAGAAGAGGGATGGTCGGGCAAAGAGGGGGACGTCGTCAAGCGAATTGGGACGAGCCCTTATGGTTCGTCCTATGTGACAGGAGCATCCGGGCGTCCTCATATCCATCCCAGATATGGATCGGGTATGAGGAGTGTCGGTCAACCCAGACGTTTGGACCAGATTTATCAGGTTTGGCTAGGTGGCTATTTTTCTATCCGGGCAGTGACCAAGTATGGGGGCCTTGGTGGTTGTAGTCTTGTAGATGCTCCCAATAACTTTTCAATGCGTCATAACCTACGGGTGATTTTCGAACATTGTTGTTTGAGGTCGAAGCTCCTGTTTTATGGTTCATGTTCAAGGGTAGCGTAGAATAGCTTTTATAACGTGGACCAGAGCCGGTCCATTTAGCTCCGCATGTTTGTTTGCTCCCAAAAATTCAGGTCACACAGTACAACCTAGCATAGAAAAACTGGTCGTGTTACACTTGCCAATGGACACCAGAAAGTTTCGCCCATTTGCCCCTCTTGTTCTAATGGGCCAAAGATACAAAGCATTTGTTAGTTTATTGTCGGAAATCAAAAGAGGTTTGATGTAGTTTGGGCTTGGGTGATGTGGTTAGGAAAGCTTGTGAAATTGACCGGGCGAGGGGAGACTGTCCTTTAATTCTTAAATGTTGCCACACCGGGATAAGTCTGTTTTGAGTCTTCAGAATGCTCGTGAATTGATCGCTATTACTTTTTGGTACTTGTGGTGGGAAAGATGTAAGCTGGTTCATGAAGGAAGACTCGAGATGCTTATCACTTTTCTACGGGGATTCACATTATTATGACAAATTTTGTCAGAAGGGGATGGATTAGGCCTCCTTTGCTTTTTGTAAAACTTAACGTTGATGCATCTTTTAATCAAGACCTACTTAGAGGTACAACTAACGTTATACTCAGAGATGATAAAGAGAATTTCATTGTCGGCGGGAATTGAAAATTTGATTGGTGTGCCGATGTCCCAATGGTTGAAGCTTTCACACTAAGATTCGACTTATTTCTAGTGAAAAAGCAGGCTGCAACCACTGCGTGATTATTTTTGAAGGTCATCAACACCATGAAGAATGGAGGAGTACCTCCGGGAGCGGCGGCGACGATTTTTGATGATTGCTATTCTTTTTTGTTTGATTTTTCTTTCGCTAGTTTTGAACATTATAATAGAGAAGCGAATAAGGTAGCTCATGAACTTGCCATGTCAGCTAGATTTTCTCCGACTAAGGATTGGTTTGAGGAGCTTCTGAGCGAAATTGTATCTTTTTAACTATTATTTCCATTTAATAAAGTTGTTCATTTGAAAAGGTCATAGAAAAAATGGTGCCTTGCTCGCTCAAACAAAACTAACTACCAAATTTTGACTAGCTAAATACTTGTGTGTTGCAATGAAATGAAACAATATTTAGAAAGTAGCAAACGATTGTCCTCGATCACGGTGATGTTAATTACGTTGTGACGTTGGTGACTAATTATTGTGGGTGCATATGAAGCGCTAGATTATGGGGTGTTTTGAGACTATCCACAGTGAGAATAACATAGGTGGTAACATCACACATCTCTAGACAAAACAGATGATGTGACGAGTAATTAATGAGGAAATAGGGACATGTGGTAACATAGCTAGTCTACTCCTAATGAAGGACTTCGTACATTGTTTGTTTGTTCGTTTGTTCGTACCCCTCCCATCGATCGAGAGGACTCCCCGCCCCCCTCCCCACCCGATTGATTTTTTTCCTTGTTTAGTTCCACACCACCGATGGAAGGAATCAATCCATCGATTTTTTTCAAATATCCTTGCACGCAACGCAACAGGAAACTGATGGAGAAAAACCAACCAATTGCGCACGACCCCTCCCCTAAAAAACAACTACTCCCTCCTTCCATCTATATAGGCCTAATGCATTTTTTAAAACCGCCTTTGACTATTGACAAGGTTAATAGTACATGACATGCACAATATGAAAATTATATCATTAAAAGCTCATTTTACATACGAATTTAATGGTGTGCTTTGTGTAAGTTGCATGTCATATATTATTGCTCTAATATTTGGTCAAAATTAGCCCCGAAAAACGCATTAGGCCCGAAGAAGGGAATGCACACTTCCCCTGCCCGCAATCCCTAGCGGCCGCAGCCCGCTGGTCTCCCCTTCTCCCTCACCTCCCCTCCCCCCAGTCGGCTCTCTTCATGCCCGGCGTTGATGGCGCCGCCCACCTAGGAGGGGATCCTGATCCTGTTTCGTCGACGCCTCACTTTCTTCTCCGTGACCCTGGCATAGGTGCACACCAAGGCGAAGCCCCTTGAGTCGAAGAAGGAACAAGAACGTGATTTGGATGACGGCCACTAGCGGGTGGCCCTCTTCTACGAGACGCAGACCAGCGCCAGTGGAGACCGAGGGATTCGCCAAGGTACTTGGTTTCCATGCATGCTTACCTCCTCGTCTCGTGTGTGGTAGAACTTATATGTGGAAAAAAAGGAAGTGATTGGCTTCACGTCCCTCTTCCATGTCCTTTCTTTCGAGGTCGTGCCGTCGTGCGCTGCTGCAGTCATTCCACGGTGCTGCCATGAGTAGAGAGCGCCGGCGGCCTCCAACAAGATTGGTCTCCCTTTCCTCCTCGGGTGTTCGCGAGGGGTTCTCCGTTCCCGAGCCTCCCTCTCTTCCACGAGAAGCGGCAACATCAGATGAGGCCGTCCCCGCAAAAGAAACATCATATGAGGCCGGGAACTAAGGAGACAACAGGGGCCCTCAGCGCCATGTGAGTCCCTAACCTCTCTGGCTTCTCATAAACCTTTGATTTCTTTTACTTCGGATCCTATTTTCGTGCACTTCCCTTTTTTGATCTTTGTGCTTGATCCGATCCTATATAGTGAAAAACTATTTATGGGCAAACATGCGTGTTCATGTCATATATCTTAATATGTCTGCCTAACTGCTGCCTTTAATTGTTGTTCCAGGTGAGAGCTGAGACTCACGTCCTCGTGTGTCCCTAGGTGATGGTCGGCAGCCGCTGCTCTGCAGTTATACTATTCCACCACCTAGGTAAGAGTAACCTGATGTATTTCCCATCTATTAACTTTAGATTTTTTTAATGGTTGTTTATGTTCTAGAATTGTCTAGGTTTCTTGTTCCACAATTTGGAACAGGAAACCTAGACAATTCTAGAACAATTGTCTAGGTTTTTGAAGAGGTAATTGTGTGTTATACTTATTCATGTACTATCAGAAGTAATGTTCTTTTTTCCAGAAGACCAACTTTATGTAAATTCTTCCTACAAATGGTATGTATCGTGGTAGACGTCAGGAGAAAATTCGACCAAATGACATACATCACATTTTAGAATACTAGAGTGTTTTTCAAAGGAATATAGTTGACAAGCAGTACAGTTTAGATGTGAGGTGGGTGGTGCATGTTAGTTCTTCGATCTATAAAGGAATTTGTGTACATAGCATGATGTCTTCACGAGCTTCCTGCGAAAAGCAAGCCTTACTAGCTCCATAATCTTGTTCTTGTGCTCGATGGGATAAAAGGAAAGCAATCGCTTGTTCCTATGCAGACTTCTTTGATGTACATGAAGAGTTTTGGATAGAGGGTTCCCATGTTAACAATTCCTTATTCTTTTGCTACATGGCAACATGAAATGGGCAGTGTAAGCATTAATCAATATTGTGAACCGATATGAGTCAGATTGTGTTGTAATCGGCTGGAAATATTCTCGATAGAAGATCATTTTGACCTGTGCCAAATGGGTTATAAATTAATTAACCAGGAGCTGGCCTTGCAGATAAAACTACTATTTTTTGGCGTACTCTTCGTATGAAGTATTCATATATAATGGCATTTACCAAGTAAGAATCCTCTCTCAGATATATTTCTCTTCCTTATGTACTTATTTCTGACAAACATGCATGCTCTATTTTCGAAGGAGAAGAGTGTACTTGCAGGATCTAAAACCTATTAGTTTAAACCAGGTGACAATAAAAGCTTAGGTGAGCACTCCGAAGAATATTTTGATGCCTCCATCTTTTGTAATTGGTTTCTAATACGATGGTCCCCAACAGGCTGGGTTTTTCACCTTTGTGCCACATATATTTATATTTAGCTTACTTTACATGTGTATTTCATAATTGATAGCTAAATTGTTTTGATATCATAGCATTACTCCATTTTTTGTACCCAGATGTAGTTCCTTTTTTATATATATTTGAAGAAGCATGATCTCGCTATAAATCATATTTAATCATTGTCGTGTTCACTTAGTTTCGTTTTCTTTGCATCTAGCTATGGAGATGCGCAAGAAGCTGCTCTCTAATGACCAAACTTACGCAGAGACTAGATGAGGAGGATGTCAACCATAACCTGGATCTAAATTTGCATATGGATTCACCATCTTCAGCTAATTTCTACCCATGTTTTAGGGAACCAGATCCTCTAACATCCTCAAGGGATGTCACGTAAGCTACAATAATTGTGACATCCCTTCTTCGCATCCATATGGTTAAGCCTAAAATGATTATAATTAATTTGCAAATTGCAAATCTATTGTATACATTTACAAAAATTACATACAAACAAAATTATGGTGCAATAAAATTATTTTTTGATTTATTTTTATACATGCTACAGTAAATCCACACAGTAGTTGCTACAGTAACCTGACATCCCTTCTTTGCTTTACACACGCATTTCATTGTAGCTTCGTGACATCCCTTGAGGATGTTAGAGGATCCGCTTCCATGTTTTAGACACATGTGTACATTTATCTCCTTTGTGCTCCTTTCTATTCATGCCCGTCCAATAATGGTGGTCAAATAGTTTGTCCTCAAATCTTCATAGTTATATCATTTTACAGATTGCTTT
Organism: Triticum aestivum; assembly: GCF_018294505.1. Lineage (NCBI taxonomy): Eukaryota > Viridiplantae > Streptophyta > Magnoliopsida > Poales > Poaceae > Triticum > Triticum aestivum. Next base: position 208,641,148 of record NC_057812.1, read on the forward strand.
CCTGTTTGTACCAAAGGGCTTTTGAGGCTCTAGGGCATCTTAGTTGTTCCGTCTAAATAAAAGTTGGGAATTTTGAGTTGTAAGGAAAATTATCAGAATATAAAAGTATATTCTTTAACCGCTTACAAAGCATGTCTGAAATTGTCTGCAACAATGACCAGTTGTGGAATAACAAGTGAATACGTCTAGGTTATGAACCTCTCAGTGTCTTATTGTTTCTCTAGGTTTCTTTGGATCGATGACAAAGCTTGGGTGATTTATTCCCTTTCTTAGCGTTGTTTGTGTTTTTACCATTGATTCTAATTTATATGATGTACACCTTGTTATTATTTTTTCTTTGATCAGGGACAACTTTTAAATCATATTCATATGAACTTCTAAATCATACTCATACAAAAATTCCTCTTAAAGCTATTCAAATTATCCTTCTACCAAAATATACGTGAAGCTACAAGATATTTTCTGGGATTAACACTTTGGACATTTCAACATGCCATTGTTTCAAAATCCTTTGTAGCTGAAATATGTACATGGTGATGAGGTGCATGATACTTGTTGAGTACTCCTTCCATCAAACTTTGTTACTTTAAATAGTGCTAATGTGGAGCATGAAAACATATTATCTAACGCATAGAAGATAGAGGCGGGCTGATTTGGTTGCCCACATTACTAAGTATATTTATATGGGTGAATGTGGTCCACAAATAATGGTGGTATATGTCCTAATTTATCATTAATGTCAAGGTAAGATGCCTAATGTGTAACATTGTCTTGTGACAAGAAAAGAGCACAATAAATATATTCGTTATAGTTGTAGAAGGCAAAACACAATGGAGATATTCGTTAGAGTTGGAGAAGAAAAAAAATAGCACACCAGAGCTATGTTGAATAAAGCAAGACAATCATGAACCATACATGTGCATGTGAAGAGGTTAAGGGAGAGGAGAGAAACAATGATGTTTGTCATGCTTTGCATCAACATTTTCATTGATGGATGCGAGCGGGAACGAAGCTACGTGGTCCACGGGAAAGAAGATGGGAATCTTCGGCTCCGGCAAAGGTTGGCGGCGGGTGGGAATCTCCTTAGACGGCGGTGGTCGGCTTTGCATGGCTCGTGTCAAGACAAATGGGAAAGAGAAGGGTGAAGGAGTGGAGGTTGTTTCCAATGAATACAAGGTGCGCTTCAAAACATACATCCAAATGGGGCCTTAACCTATTCTTCTATATGTGTGATTTCAATTATTAGGTAGAAGCGTTTGTATGGCTACAACTATTAGCTCTCATGCAATGCTAGGGAACGAGACGACGTTGGTATTTTTGATGTGTAACATTGCAAAATTTGTTTTGGTAAACTGCTGAATTTTTCATATCTTTGAGGGAGTGGATGACAAATGTTGCAAGCCATCCGAACTTGGCGAACATGAAAACTATGGAGGATTTGGAGCGGTGTGATAACATAGCAAAGCAATGACACATTGACTGAAGAGCTGAAGCCGTGAGGCTCGTCATAGATTCATTTGTTGGTGCATGGCAATACACGGGCATTTCAGCATCTTTGGGTCGAGAAGATAAAAAACAGTGCGACATACCCGTCACTAAAAAGTGCGGTTTGCAAACATGATGAAGAAGTGAACTACACATTCATACAAACAAGCAAGTTAACATAGGGCCCAACACATGTTTATATAAAACTCTAGCAAAATATTTCTAAAGCCCGTGACAATGCACGGGCATTCTACTAGTTACTTAACATCACACATACCAAGATAAGATGAGTGTACAACCTAATAGATCCTCAAAATTCTACAAACTTCATGTTTTTTTTGAAATACAAATATAAGTAGGTTTTCAAGGATGAAAAAAGCACATATTTTTTAAACCATGAGATTTAAAGAATACGTTTGGTTTTAAATATTAAAAGAAAATGAGAAAAAATAAACCAAGAAAATTCCACCAAAAACCGAATGGACATATTAGAAAAATCAGTACTTTTTTAAATGATAGAAACCATTCAAAACCAGCAGGAAAAACATGAAAAAATAAACCCAAATAAAAATTGACAAAACCGAGTAACAGGTGCTCTTTCCCAGAAGAATAGGATTTTCTCTTTTTTTCATGAGCATCTCCAAGACCAAGGTTATTTAGTTCTAGGCTATTGTTAGACACTAGTTCATGAACATATTTTTAAACATTTTAAAAAAATATAAGAATAATTTTTTTACCTGCATATATATATATATATATATAGTTTTTAAATTCTTGAACATTTTAATACCTACAATTATGTTTTAAAATTTATGATCATTGTTTTCTATTCATAAATTATTTTTCTAACAATACATTTTACATCTGTTCAAAAACCGGTTGCCGGTTTTTTGAACCAGTTTCTTTTAGCAAGCGAACGGGACAGTGTTCCTCGAGGGAGAGTAGCGACTGGAGACCTTTTTTGGGCCCATATGTGCTTGTTGGGCCAGCGGCCTACACCGTACGGCCTATAGTCTCGGCCCACCTTTTTACCACCACGGAGAGACCCATCTGTCGTTTATCGGCAATTCCCCGTCCCGAACCGTCGTCGTGTACCAGCTTCGCCGCCAGCGAGCTAGGGCTTCCCACTCCGAGGATCCCCCGGCCATGGCATCCCACGACGACGACCAGGACCTCGTGGTCTACGGGACGCCGATCGAGCGGGAGGAGGACATCTCCGCCCGCAAGCGCCGCGCCGTCGCCGACGCAGGCCAGCTCCGGGCCCTCCCCGCCTGGAAGCAGGAGGTACCCCTCCCCGCACCTCCACCCCATTCACTCTCTGTGTACCCTTTGTAATCAAGCATCGGGATATATTTTTCTCCCTTCTATGGGGTTAATTGATGGTGCATTAGTTAGTAATAGATTTCAGCTATGATCACTAGCAATTTCGTAATACCTCCGTCCCAAAAAGCTTGTCTTAGATTTTTCTAGATATGGGTGTATCTAAGACAAGCAATTCGGGACGGAGGGAGTAGTTTAGTAGCTACGCATGCTAGTTTATACATCCGGGTCTGTCGGGAAAGTGACTTCTTCAATTTAGGGTTTATTATGACAGAATCGTGTTCAATGTTTCAGTTTACTGTTTTCGAATCCATTGAACTTCTTCAATCGGTTGGGGATGGTGCAAATGTTCTTCAATTTAGGTTTTATTTGACTGAATCGTGTGGAGTGAACTATGGGGATGTTCTGGTTTGTAGTAAGGTTGCCACGCTTAACCTTTGGCTTGCAGTTGCGGTGCGCCACACTTTCTTAGCCACATGGTCCAGATGTCATAGGCTCTTTTTTCTTTGGCCAAATCTTGCCACACTTATGGTGACCATTTTGTTCACCACGCTTTTTTGTGGCTGCACAGTTTGCCTGATGTTAGTTGTGGCAATATTTCCTTCTTTTGTTACCAACTTGTTAGACACTTGGATTGTCTCTTCTGTTAGCATTGTCATGAAATTGTGTAGCATATGATTTTAAGTAACCAATACCTCTGTTTTTTTATTAAAAAAATGAGATGTGATCGGAGTGTAGGTCAGGGATGAGGAAGGGCGGAGAAGATTTCATGGTGCATTTACTGGAGGCTTCTCTGCTGGCTTTTACAATACTGCTGGCTCAAAAGAGGGTATGTTGTTGCCTTAAGATTATGTTTTTAATGTGACAGTATCGCTGAAGAAATGAATGGGATTATAAAAATGTCATTTACTGTAGGATGGACGCCACAGACATTCACATCTTCACGAAAAAGTAGAGCTGAGCATAAAAAACAAAGCATATATAATTTTCTTGATGAGGAAGATATCAAGGTATGTGATGCTTTTTTTCTTCTAGTGCTACTTTTTGTATGGAAATTGATAATCTGCAGCAGTCGTACACTGTTTTGTTGTATTTCAATTCATGGTATTCCATACTGTTTTGAGTGTGAATGCAAACATGCCATGTTCTAGTCATCTAGAAAACAAGACAGTTACATGAAAATGCTTTGATTTTCAGTTTTAATAGACAAGTAATTTTGGTCTGTAATGAAATTGCTCCATGATTGGAAGTAGAATGATCGCATCAATATTGTAACTATCATTATCTGCGAAATTATTCCAGGATAACTATAAGCATGTTATCTCACATCTTTAGTTAATTTACTTGACAACATATATCTGTTTACAGACGCTTGCTGTAAAGGTAAAGCTAGTACAGATATTAAAAGACTGTAATGTCTTCCCTGTTTCTTAGAATGTTGAAAATGTGTAAACCTTGACGAGCATGTACCAGTGGTTACTAGTGTCAGTGTTGACGTATTTGACTAAGCTTGGCCCCCAACAGTGTCAATGTATTTTTTGACTTTGATTTTACATAAGTGATTTCTCAGGATAAATTTGTTTCATGAAATTGTGAACTTATCTGTTGACAAATTTGGGCACCAATTTGCAGGATATGGGAGGTAATGCCTTGGAAACATCTCAACAGTATGATACATTCGGTTTTACGGCTGCAGAGCATGCCAGAAAACAAGCATCCAAGGAACAAAATGAGAGGTTAGCATCTTTACATTGCATAACTGACATGAAGCTTAGGGGATGTTTGGTTGGCTACAACACTTGGCTAACGGCTAACCTAGGTATGGTAAAGTGTGGCAAGCCACACTTCTTGTGGCAACTAAGTTGTTTGTCACAAGTTAGGTTGTTTTGTTTGCCAATTGTGTGTGATGGATGAGCTGGCCATGGTATTATGCAACTTTGGTGTGCCCAAACTGCAGCAGTGAACCATATGGCTTTCATCAGACAAACATGCATGAGTTGTGGTAAGGGGTGGAAATTAACCCAACACCCTCGAAATCAGCTTTACTTAAGTGTCCTCTTTAGTGTTAGCTGCACTGAATTATTAATGTGGCTGTACACACTTTAGATTTCTAGCATTACTCTGGTCATTATCAATTTATGTTCGTATGACCATGCCCTTTTAACTTGAATGGCAGAAGTTAGTGTTCTCAGTTCACCACTCTAATTGATATATATGTAAACATATCTGCACATCTGCATGCAGACCATCAGCTATTCCTGGACCTGTTCCTGATGAATTGGTGGTCCCCGCCACAACCTCGATTGGTTTGTCTCTGTTGTTTTATCTTTTCAACTACTCCCTCCGTTCCTAAATATAAGACCTTTTAGAGATTCCAATATGGACTACATATGGAGCAAAATGAGTGAATTTACACTCTAAAACATGTCTACATACATCTGTATGTAGTCCGTATTCTCTGAAGGGGCTTATATTTAGAAACGGAGGGAGTATATGTATTTTCAGGTAATAGTAATATCTTGACATCTTTTGAGCAGGCGTGAAGTTACTGATGAAAATGGGCTGGCGCCAAGGTCGTACCATCAAGGATGCACATGCTGACTCCTTATATGGTATGCATTTTATCTGTGAATTTGAAGCCATTTCATAGTTGATCTATGGGACAAACTTGTTCCGTGTCGCTTTAAATGTTTTTTGTTGAATTCATCCAAAGTCTGGCAGGTCAGAACGACAGATTATGACAGCCATGAGCGGCCTATTGTATTGGCTGTAGGAAATCTGAGTTCACAAATTATCTTAGTCCAACGGTTATCTGTTAAAAAAAGCATTGTGCTTCTCAAATAGCGACCTAATGGTTTGGTGTGGTAGTGTTGTGCTGTTATCTAACTAATTAACTGCTGATGCCTACAGAGTCACGTAGGGAAGCTAGAAAAGCGTTTCTTGCACTCTCTGGTGTCAGTAACGATGAGGACCAAGATCAAATTGCTTCTCAGAAATCTAGAGTGGATGAAAATGTCGCAGAATCATTTGAGAAAATAAGCGCTTCAGGAAATACCCCAGTAAGCAGGACATGCATCTCTCTTGATTATTTGTTGAAGTTTGCGTTTCCTTGTTTAATTGTTTGTGAGCACTTCTCTTTGGTTCTTATGATGTACTAAAGTGCTCAATGAACTTTTTTTCTTCTTAAACTTCAACGAACTTATTGTGATCTTTTTCTTGCAAATCCGAACTATATTTAGACCTCGTACCTCTGTTTTATGCTATAGACTGCGCACAGTGCAATTTTCCAAGTGAACTACATAATATTGTTCTATAGCTAAACTAAAATAGTTAGTACTTTCATACTAATATATTTTGTCTAGCTCCTAATCATTGTTCTAAAACCAAATATTAAATTTCTATCTTGAAGACAGTAAAAAGTCACTAGCAGCATTATAAAAGACAGATGATTAGTATGATAGTATCTAACGCATGATTGGTTGGTTGCCTAGTTTCAGGTTAGCCTGCATATTATGTCCAGTATGCATTGTGTGGGTGGTAAAGAATTTCAGCAAAAAGTTTTAATCTGGAGAAAAGATTTGCCTTTACCACTGCAAATTTACGGTGTCTTGGCTGCCATAATAAACTAAATATTACTCCCTAATTAAGTAATTATACTACTGGTTGGACCTGACTACTGGGAAGTTAAGTTTGAGATTTAAAGCTGAACTTGGCTGTGTGGATAGATCTTGCATCCCATGAGCCAGCCTGCTTTTTGTACGCAGGCCACTAAACACTTAATTATGGCACCTTGTTGGTCTGCCTTGAGGACTATACAGGCAACTATTCATGCAATAAGTTACTGTTGCTCAAAAAGTGTGCATGCAATTGCTAACTTGTTTTCCATAAAGAAGAAAACATCAGCTGATCTTTCTGGTTTTCCATAAATATTTAGGTGTATGTACTTCATCCAAAGGAAGATCTGCATGGTTTAGGTTTTGACCCATTCAAACATGCGCCTGAGTTTAAAGGTACCATACTCCAAGTCCCCAACAAATAATCATTTGAATGGATCTCCTGGGTCCTGGCTAGGCGTACGGACCTGACTAGGCACGCCGTTTTGAACCTTGGCTTGACCTCACATTTTCTTTCTTTGCAGATAGGAAAAGATCACACAAATCAATGAACAGGGACCGAAACCGAAGTGATGTTTCCGTGAGGGGAAGTCTCCTGATTTCAAACTGTATGATTGTCATGACCCTTACGCCCAGTTCTCTATTTTGCTGATATTGCTCAAGTATATTGGGTGGAAAATCTTAGCTAGTGGTTTGATCATCAGCAGGACAATATGCTCCTGGCTTTGGAATTGGAGCACTTGAAGAGCTTGGTGTTGAAGATGAGGATATTTATGCATCAGGTAATTTAATTATCTTCTGGTCCATTTGAAACTACGTAATGTTAATATTGGAAGTCGTGAACTTTTGATGGAAGCATATGGCATTTTTGTGTATCATTCCTTACTGAAATGGAATGGTCGGTTTATGGTAGATTCTGAATGTACAATTGTTATCTCCTTGTACCACTATAAGGTGAATTCTTATTTGTTCCTGTGAGGGTGTGTGCTATCAAATGGAAAATCTTGGCAGTTGTGCATATAGCTTGACAAGACTTAATAGACTTGTTTCACTGTTTGATGATGCTATTTCTATTTAAGATGGGCTGGCCCTTTGATATTGTTTCTCACATGTCTTACTATCCTGTCGTGCTCAGGTTTCAACTATGAACAAACAGAAGTTGATATCGAGCCTTCAAAAACATCTGGTGACAGTAAGTTTAAACTTGAAGACAAGAAGAGAGGTTTCTTCCTGAGCTTTAAAATCGCCTCAAATTCCGAGTACAAACTCGAAAGGTGATGCTTCTCTTTGATTTATAATTGATTAATGTTAACGCCTTAGCTTGTTTTTCCTATCCTAGTACTTGGTTGAACTTTGTATGTATGAATCATTTGATTCTCTCTTTCCACATATTGTCACCATGTTAGGTATTCTTTTGCTGTTTATGTTGTGCTATGTAAACCTGTTTTATACTTGTTAAGTTGGATCTATTGATGCCAAACCTCTTGCCAGTATGTGGTTGAAAGAACCAAAGATGTGCATAACATGACATCTATTTTAGAAACTTCTTGTGATTTGTGAGCGTTTGCACAAAGCAATTGGTACATGCAATGACAATCTAGCACGCCAGTTTAGTGAATGTTACTTTAAATGGTAGCGCTGTACTGTAAAATCTAGTTAAATTTATTCACGAATTAACAAAAAATATAGTCAAATTAATTCTAGCCACTTCCACCCAATGAACTCCTGACACGCATACAATTGTGTGTTTTTAACTGAATTACTCTCTCTCTCTCCCCGTGATATGTTCCGATACGTGTTTTCAACTGAATTATCGCTGCGTAGCGGTATGTGGTGATATGTGTTTTCCCAACATCCATACCATCGTGTGTAGCGATATGTGTTTTCAACTGATCTCTCTCTCTCTCTCTCTCACGCACGCACACACACCCGCATACGCGCAAGTAAAGTTGTCATGTGCATTTTATGCGTTGATGGTTCATCCGTCAACATTCAGTAAATTAATTGTCAAGGTGTTCCTCAGCTGCCTTGGAGTGTAGATAGGCAACCAGGTCATCAAGTCAAGAATGGAAAAATAGTTACTGGGTCTCGCCATGTTAGTTTAAGCTTAGTGGAATCAGCAAATAAATATGAAGGATGACAGTGCGCACCTGTTAGCTATGTATATATTGTATTATTATAGTTCAAATTCAGCAAATTAGTTTACTCAATTCCATATTCATCTCGTATATATGTGTTCATCTTGGAAATTTGGTGACACTGTGATTCTTCAGATTTCATCCTCCTGAGATCCCAGCTGATTTTGATGGTCGCCATAAGTTCTCAAGTCCAATTCAGACAGCTGATAAGTTCTCTGATCTAGCTCCTCCCGAGGTTCCTCCTCCAGAAGACACTACCTTGAGATTATTGATTGAGGGCTGTGCTGCTATGGTTGCTCGTTGCGGGAAACATGTAGAGGATTTCTACAAAGAGAAAAGTAAAGCAAGTCCACAGTTTCTTTTCCTCGACGGAGGAGATGGATGTAGCTACTACACAAGGAAGTTATGGGAGCATCAGCAGAAGTTTATTGACCGGCAAAGACCTGATGCTGTTAAGTCGAAGCCTTCTTCTGACAAGTTGACAGCTGAGAATCGTGGAACTATTCTTGGTGAAAAGCCTCTCGATAGAAGCTCCAAATCATCTAGCTCATTTGTTTCTGCAAAAGAAGCTGTTCAACTACAATCAAATCTTGGTGACACCTTTGTGAAGCCAATATCTCTTGTATGTTTTTGAATTGCATTGTCTTACCAATTATTGCTGCCTCCCTCATTGTGCCACATTCTTTATATGAATTACCTAATCTTGGTCTAATTATGCAATGGATTATTCTTGCTTCGCAATAGGATGGTGTGCCAGAGTCAAAGAAGCCTTTTAGAAATGAGCCAGCAAAGCAGGCAAGATTTGAGCAGTTTCTAAAGGAGAAATATCAGGGTGGTCTTCGTATTGCAAGTCTTGCTCCTACAATTACAATGTCGGAGGCTGATCGTGCTCGTGAAAGACTAGATTTTGAGGCTGCTGCAGATGCAATTGAAAAAGGAAAAGAATATAAGGCTATAGATCCTTTGTCAATATTGGGTTTACCTGGATTGAATGAGCAACGCTTTGTTTCATCCACTCAATTAGAGGTAGGTTAACTTATTTGGGTCTATTAGTAATGTCATTTCTCTTTTTCACATTTTAATCCTTAAAAACAATACAGAGCTCTGCGGTACTCCAAGATGAGAGGCCCATGTATCCACAGAGGGAGGAGTTTGAATGGCGGCCTTCACCAATACTGTGCAAGCGTTTTGATATTGTTGACCCTTTCATGGGAAAGGTAAATTTAAGTGATTCTATATTGTTGGGTGTGTGACTGTGTTAATTAGCCAATTACGATAGGCAAATGAACTAAAAATTAAGTACACAGAATAAGAAAAATAAATTGGTGATCTTTAGAAAAGGGATGCGGTCACAGATACACACTTGCGGTTTATGTTAGAGTATCGTCGTAAATTTCCCCAGTTCTTGCACGCCATAATGTTGTCCTTACTTTTATACTGTTGTAGCTAAGTGCAGTTTCCGATGTCTAGTTCTAAGGAGCTGATTTGCAACTGATAAATGTATCAGTTCTAGTCTTCTAGTACTCTTACTCTACTTTGTTATTATTTGCTATTTGGCGTTAAATCAAATATATATTTTAAAATGCATACTGTTTGTGCAGCCAATGCCTCTTCGAAGACCAATAAGCAAGATGGACACCCTTATGTTTATGACCGAGTCCACTAAAAAGATAAATGAAGATGTAAGGGGCTCAAGTACGATTCCACCAAATGCTGCTGTGTCAGGAACAGAAGAGACAGAGGCACAGGAAACTGCAAATAACCCTGATATTGTGGCAAGCAGTATGCAGAGGCCTGTTGATCTTTACAAGGTACTCCCTCCATTCCTTTATATAACATGTATTTGTTTTCTAATAAAATTTCAGTAACGTGTATTTCTTCTAATTCCTCGCAATCCCATGTTTAGCCCTCTTAAAAAAAAGGAAAGTATCTCTCTCCTGATTTCATATATCTCTTCTATTAGAAAAAAATAGGAAAGTATCTCTTTTCCGATTGCCTGTATCTCTTCCTTTTCCTAGCTTAATTGATTTACTTGCCGCTAACCAACGAATTGGCCAAGGGTAATTTCGTCCTACATTCTCTATTATTTTGTGCCTTGGTCATCGTGCCAGAAAAAATACACCTTACATAAAGGAACGGAGGGAGTAATAATTACCCCAAATGTATGTTCCTAGGGGAAACATTGGCCAGAAATTCATGTGGAATTAAGCCATATCTGAAGGATTATCTTGGCATGTTTAATTTGTGCTCCCTCTACTTTCTGCTCAGACTGAAACTGGCCTCTCTAATAGCATTCATATTGCTCCCTGTATTGAGCAGTGCACCAGGTTGTTTTTCCATTAGATACTGCCTCGTCTCTACATGCAAAATACACCAAAAGTCCTAGCTCATGGCCTCACTTGGAAAAACAATTTTTCTACATGGATTTCATAGAAAACATATGTACAAGTAGAACTTATAGAGCTTCATGATTATTGAGGGTAAAAGGCCTATAATAATAATGTTGCTCTGTTTTCTTGTAAAAGATATTCTTCTTACCTGGCTATGTATGAATGAGAAAAAAAACGACTCTTCAAAATCCTTAAGTACCATGTGTATAAATATAACAATAACGAGAGGTTTGAAATGATTTGGAAGCATCAAAATGACTGTCTTCAATGGAGTTCGCCTAATGTCCAATGGGTGCTGCTGGCCATTAAAGACGAAACACAACTTTGGCCTTGGCTGGGGCCAAAGGCTTGGTTAGACTGATCTGGGGAGAGTCTTAGTCCTGGTTAGCGTGGGTCTTTTTTCTTGCTCGTGGTCGGTTTGTGCGTGCGAGCGCGCGTGTGTGTACCCTGTACATTTCTTCTTGATCCAGTGATACTCACATCTACTGCGCATTCGAGAAAAGAAAATAATAGTAGGAGGTAGCCATATTTGTTTCATTAAGGAGAAAAAACTCCAAACTTTACTGTGCACTTGTGGAGAATGGCATAAATTGACATACATAAATGTAGTGAAACAATATGTTAGAGTATATACATGCTGTTCGTTGGAAATTGGGTTATCATAATTCACGTTGTAACCCTTTAAATAAGTATATTTTCTTACAAGGGCCACATAATCGGTATTGCCCAGTTGGTTATTCGGCAGTGTGAGATAAAGGTGGGGAGTTTCAACCCATTTTCCTGCAATAAGGGCATTTCTAACCGATCCCCTAAAAAATAGAGGAGGATCCGGCCGAGTAAACCTTAGTGGAGTATTTATACTCCACTAAGTTTTGGTCGGTTCTAGCCGACCCCCTAAACTTAGCGGAGTGAAACTTACTTTTGGTTTAAGCATATCGTCGAACACTTGTCGTGCAGCCTATATTTGGTCAATTGATTGAATTTTTGTAGCGCGGTCACGGCGTGCTCTTGCTTCAGCAGCGTCTGCACGGGCGAGTGCTTGGTTCCCTTCCCTCCCGGAGTCCTTCTGCTTGCTCCACACGCAGATGTTCCTGCTGTCCGGGCCGGTGTACAGAGCGTCGCCCTTGGCGGCGAGAGAGTAGATGTGGCCTTCTCCCTGGCGAGCGAGCTGATGAGGCTGGTGCCGGACACCATTGTTGGCGCAGCCACGGACGGCTCGCTGTGGTGGTTTCAAGGGGGGCATGGGGGCGGGAGGAGGCGGCAGCCACGGTGGCAACGAGGACTCGAGGAGAATGCGGTGCATCGGGCTGAAGAGCTCCCACGCCCGGGGCTCGCGCCACCCGTCCCCGACAAGCTGCTCTGCCTGCCCGTCGCCGGGGTGCGAGCACGGGAGTCCGTCGCCGGCCCCTTCACTGTCGTTATCTCTCACGGCCACGGGAGTCATGGCCGCGTGTGACTTGGGCGGCGTAGTCCTTGCCGGCTGGGGTAGCCGGTGGCGTGATGCACGGGGATGTGGCACACATGTGCTAGGTGGCGATGCCTGGGACGGTGGGGGCCGAGGGTGGCGAGAGGCGGAGGGGAGTGGTGCTGGCGGCAGCTCGCGGGGCGCGGCCAAAAGAAGGTGGGACGGTGGCTGGCAAGGTGGGATCTGTGGCTGCACGGTGGAAGCCGATTGGAAAGGGGTTGGCGGCGCTCTGGGGGAGAAGATGCCGGCGCGGAGAGAGGAGGCTGCCAGGCTATCTGGTCGGGGGAGATGACAGGCCCGGAACGAATTCGGGTTCGGAAGGGATCCAGGAGAGACAGGAGATTTTCCTCGGCCGCCTCCAGCCGGAGTAAATATACTCGTGGGATGGGCGCTGGAGTAATTTTTTTACTCCACTAACCGGTTTAGGGGATCGGCTAGGTGCAACATAGAGGAGGGAAACCGAAATTATCCTCCCTTATAGCAGGATAGGGGATCGGTTAGAGTTGGTCTAAATTGGTAACCTTAAATCCTTATACCATGCAAGTATGCCGTCTTGTTTATTAACATAATTAGTGCATTCAAATTTGCCTTTAATAAATGGAATAGTAGATGCAATGCTTCATAATGGGATATTGTCATTTTTTATCTTGTAGAAGCACCAATTTAAGTCTGATGCCAGGTATGGGTTCTGATAGTTGTGTTTACACTCATTTCTTGCACAGATTCAGATTTGCTTAGCTGGTTGGTATCTTAAATGTGGGGTTGTCAGAGAACTTGGCCAGTTGTCTAGGCTTCCTCTTTAAGCCTGTAAAATATTTCATGTGTAGATTTGCTTAACCCTATATGGTGGCTTAAGCTGCTCCACAGGTAGACATAATCCTACTGTGCATGCCAAGTTTCCATAAAACGTGAAAAAATCATGTATGTACAACATGCTATGCATACGCACGTGCAAAAATAAGATCATTTGTGTACTGTACAAAAAGTACAAGAGGCGAGATACTAGCAGAGCAACTATATGTGCACAAATTACTTTCTTACAGTTCACAAATGGTCATATTGTATAGCATGCTGTGCATCTGTGAATTTTCTGTATTTTATTTGAACACACAAATTACATTTTATGATGGGTGCTGTGGGCGCAACAGTTGCTGATTTTGATTCCACAGTTGTCTATGCTGTCAATTAGGAAATGGTTAATTGGACTTGAGGGTTCTGTACTTCTGTACTGACAAGTTATTTGTTGCGCTTTCCAGGCAATCTTTTCTGATGATTCAGACGATGATATGGACGAACCTCTTAACAATCAACAAATGGATCCGGTGAAGACGAGTGAAGGTGCCAACATGGCTCTTAATCGTCTTGTTGCTGAGGATTTCCTGGAATCTTTGGGTAAAGAACTGGGATTGGAGGTTCCTCCAGAGAAACCGGCCCAGCCACCGAATGTCTTGTTTAGATCAGAAATCCTTCCAACGGCTGATGCAAGTGTATCTAGGAATGGCCAGACATCTACTTTTAGGGAGATAAAGGAGAACGAGGGTTCTTTGGGTTTGATGGAAGCTGCCAATGGTAATGGGGACGGTCCTTCATCCAATGTCGAAAAGCTTGATTTGAAATATGAGCATAATGCTGACATAGGCCAGTCACACTCTTCACATCGTCAGATTCGGAACGGTAGTCCAGAGTCTGATACTTCTATTGAACGGCATAGGAGTAGGAAAAGAAGATCCCATCATCGAAATCGGAGTCCAACACCAGATTCTGGTTCTTCTGATGAACGACGTAGTAGTAAGAAAAGAAAGTCACATTCAAGACATAGAGCAGGCAGGAGTAGAACTCCTGATGCCGATTTGTCCTCTGACAGCCAAAGGAATAAGAGAAAACGTCGGGAGAAAAGGAGTCATCGGACCCGCATGTCTGACAGTGATTCTAGTGATCATGAATACAAGGAAAAATATACATCTAGTAGTAGAAGATCATCTGATAAAGACAGAAGTAGAAAGCATTCTAAACACCGCAGGCACAGAAGAAAAGACTCTGCATAATGTTCTTGAATACAGCTACAGGAATATATGGCTGCAAATGAAAGAATTCACACTAGCTTCTCCAGATCATCCAAGTTGGTGAAAATGTTGGGCCCGATACTGAAGTGGATGTTTATAGTAAGCGTTCTAAACCAACCTTATGTTTTTTGTTCTTGTGTACATGGTATTTTGAGTGCTGTTATTTTACGTGCATATGGTATTTTATATTTATAATGGTGGAAGATCCTTGTCTTCAATGCACGTGATGCTTTGAGTTGTTAATTTTCCTAAGCATGCCTATCACTTTCTTGTCCTTCACTTCAAATTGTTATCCTACATTTTCTGCACTTACTTCAAGAATGGACAATTAGCCTTAAGATTGAGAGATCACAAATCCTGGCAGAAGCTAGAAACGAAACCATTCTAGTGTTTTTGTAGAACTATAAGTGGAAGCAAAAAAGAAAAAGGAAAATTCAAAGCTTAAGTTGTGTGCTAGCGCTGCTAATTTGATCCTTGTTGGTTTGGTCTTTCAAATGGTGTTTTGTTCTGGGCCAAGCTGGTATCCTGAACATACCTGGGCAGCACTACGAGTGCTGCTTTACAAGACTTTCCTAAGTCAACTGTGTTGCTTCGCTCCATGCAAATTCATGTGTCCTACACTTGCATATCGGACTGTTTCGGTTAGCAAAGTTATATTAATCTTAAAGAAATTGCATATAACCAGTGAAAGTTATCTTGGTGTTACTTGAAGCCCATTTCCAAAGGGTTACGAGACTAGTTGTGTTTTCCATCCAAGAATTGCTGAGTTTGGCAGGAAACTAGCTGGGAATGGGCTTGGTTTGAGCCAAACTATAGCGACCTGAATGTTTATAGTTTTCTAGTTTATTAACATCTCTTGGTGAACATGATGCTTTCTTCATAAGAAACACAATGTGGTCGGATTTGGCTGATAGATGTTGCCGTTTTTTTGGATAGTCGTTCTTTGAGTTACAGCCCTGATGTGGCTTCTGTCTTTTGTGTCTTGATTTCTTCCTTGCACCACCCTTATCATTACCCAACTTTGTGGCATTTCTGTTGAGCAAGGAAAACTAATGTACCCGTTTTTTGTTGTTGCAGTCACAAATTGATACCGTGTTATCCAGTCATCCAAAACTACTTGATGAGCCTGGGAGCTTCTTGCGTGGTAGTTACTGAGATTCGGGTTGTGCGTGCGGCCTACCTTTGTATGTGGAGTTTCTGTTGCCATGGTGCCTCTACCCCCTGTTGTGTTGTCTATGCCATGCCATAAATTCGTTCCGTTCCGGAAGACTTGTCTCTGAAGACCCTTGTACAACTCAAAGTACCAGACGTGAACAGGTGTAAATAGAAGAGAATTGGGTTGTCATTGACATAGTATTTAGATTTTCATTTTCGGTGTTGTTGTTTTCTGTTACAAGTACTGTTTCTGTCATGCCAACACAATGTATATCAGTCTAGGACAAGAAAGGTTCGTTCTCTGTGTCGCTTGTGTGCTTGCGCACGCACCTGTGGAGTTGATGCAAATGCCCAGCAAAACAGCAACGACCACCCGGTAAAGAGCTCGGACGCCAGAACTAAGCCTGGCGAAGCACCCGTGCACTAGCACATCAGCGTATGGTAGCGTCATCATGTAGGCATGACGAGGACCGGTGTCGAAGAGGCGCGCTCGCTTCATGCAGACTCTACTACATGAGCAGCAGGCAGGCATGATGACTCCCGCGGGAGAGGCCTAGAAGATTCGATTCTTGGGTCGGGAGGCAAGCCACGCACGGGATGCCATTCCATCCAGCATTTCCTACGCACGCGTCGCCCTCGGCTGGTCCAACTTTGTTTGCTGCCCAACTGCGACGGGCCGCCGTCGCTGTCGCCGCGAGATACGGCGTCAGCAGCGCCGAGAAAAGAGAGAAGGCGACCGGGGGGATCTGTCTCTCTTTCCAGCAGCATCTGACGCGGGAGATCCTTTTTATTTGGTGCTGATAGTTTATGTACTCTCGTGCTGCTAGGCTGATCGGACCCTATCTACTTGCACCAGACCAGCACCTTGCATTAGGGGTGTGTTATGTCAGCAACTCAGCATGATAGGACGTTTGGCGCTGTCTGCTGTGCTTCGTGGTGGTGACGGGCGCAAGGCGACGCCGGCTGCTGCTGCCCTGGATAAGAGCGAGCGGGCGAGCTGTTGTTGGTTGGGCGATCACCCGCCCGCGCGAGCAACACGAAGGAGGCGGTTAACCTACCGGCCACCAACCCTGCTGCTCTCCCCCGACCACAAAGCGAAAGAGAAAGAAGGCAGGGCATCCGAGCCCGTCCAGTCGACGACGGGCGTCACGGCACGTCGGATTCGACCGACCGACGACTGATTGACACGATCGACGCGGACCCGTGCACGGACGGACGGACGGGCGCAGGCGGACGGAGCACGTAGCAGCAGCAGCTTTGCAAACGGACACGAGCGACGCGCTGCGCTGCGCGCATCGGAAGGAGGACAAGTGTGCCGCACACAGACTAGGCAGCTAGCTATCCAGCGCGAACTCGTCTTGTTCTACATGCGTCTTCTTGGACAGTGGAATTCGGTTAAGTATAATCGCGCCGATGGTAACAGCTACTCAGTCAATCCGGATGGCGTGGAAAGTGTCGCGAGTAGCGTGTTTTACAGCGGGAGATGATACCGAGGGAGGTGGTGGCAGCGAGCTTTGTCACCGTGCCTTTGTTTCTTTCTGCGTGGCCGAGGAGCGATCGTGCCTTTCCCTAAGTACATCTGGCGTCCTTTTGTACTGCTGCTTGTAGTTTAACCCTGCTCCCAGAAAGGATATCTTTTCGGACACTCCAAAGGCCAGGAATTCAAAAGAAGATCTAGCTAGGGCGTATAATAGCCAGATATGCGAGCTAATGAACAATTAATGCTGCTTACTTTTTTTCGGATTTAAAAGTAGTTTATTTCAAAGTAACAGGCTTACAGTCCGCTAATACAATATTACGGATGAAGGGGGGTGGCCGTTGCAACCAACAAGTGGTGCTACGAGCCGTTCGGGCATAATTAGCAAGACAAATGTGAGACCATGTTCTGTGATCTTAGAATCTTCACTGTTAAACTTCCTCTGCAGCATGTAGTTCTTGATATCCCTGACCAATTGACCATTGGGTGATTTATCAAGTGAGGCATCAGCCATAGAAGAAAGGACCATCATCGAGTCCGGTTGTACTAAGACCGGAGGTTAGACCATTCGATAGCCATAGACATTCCAATCTTAATAGCTTGAATTTTCGCCTCGAGAGCATTGTTACAATCATAATAGTTGACATGATGAAACAATGACAGAACCCAAGTTATCCCGTAGGATCATGCCTACTCCCGCCGACCCTTCTTTTGCTGAATAAGAACCATCCACTGATCGGTACTGGCTGCAATGCACCCTTCAGAGGCGATTTCCCTCTGATAATTTGCTGCTTACTTACATACTTAAACTTCTTCCATGAATGGCAACAACTCCTCTACGTGCGCAGCCCCCAATAATCCAAGCGCGCTTGTTCATTTGACTTTGGAGCTCAATCACTTGGGCGATTCGCATACGTGAACAAACGCATTGATTTTGAATTCGTTGGCGTTTTGGTGATGGCAACGTGCTTCTCCAATAAGGATCACGACCGATGATACGTACTACGACGTAAGCCGAGGCCCCGGTGTGTATATAGAGTTATAAATTAAATACCACCTGGTTGGTTAGCGATTTGGACCAATGCTTACACAATGCCGACAATTATTGGAACCCGACATCAAGTGGTGGTTTTTCAAAAATGAAAAAAAGAAGAAGTTTAAGGCAAATGCCAACTTGTCAAGTCTTCGTGACACAAGAGTTAATTAAAGCTAAAAAATAGTCTTTCACATCATGTGAGTTAGTAGCTTGGCTACCACCAAATGTGGTTCAGACTTCGGACTCAGCTAGTCAGGCACTCAAATGGTCATTCACATGCACCTCAGAACCTGTATTGAGATGCGGAATTTGCACACCCTGTGAGCATCAAACCCATTTCCTGGCTGAAGAAAATGGACACGGGGGTATACACGCCGATTCTAAATAGCTGCAGAGGCAAAACGAGAAAGCGATCGAGGAACAGAACTCTGCAGGGCACGTACCTGAACAAACCTTGTCAGCAACAATTGCTAGCTAATGCATCCAAGTTGAGATTAGACACTCACACTTTGCCCTCGTCGACCAATTGTAACCAACACAACTACTCGTACTACAGTAGCAACGAATATAAGAGACAAAACGGAACTGACGGGGACTCGAGGTGATCGTTACGTGGTTCTAAAAAGAAAAGAGGTGATCGTTACGTGCGAGCTTACTGCAACCCGGGTGAGATGTTAGTGGTGGTGGCAGTTGATTGGTTAGGTGAATGTATCGACTATCCTGGACAGAAAGGCGAAAGGGAAGATGGCCAACTCGTCGCTGTCCTTGACATTTCGCGCCAGCCCGTAGTGACATGTCTGTGCGCGAGAGAGGCTCTGATCTACTACAAGCTAGCAGCACCTGGACTTGGTTATTGGTCCGGTAAAGGTAAACGATGCCTGTGATCCTCTTTCTTGAACCATGCTGAAGACGTGGCCTCTCTGTTGGTAGAAGAAGGTGATGCATGCATGCATGCAGTGCCAAATTTCTGCAAAAAATTTGTACTCACACACACAGGAGCAGCGAGGGATGACATGGAGCTTTGTGACCGCGACATGCCACGATACTGCCTTTGTCGTCTATGCTGCGATGTGGCATGCGCACGCACACCAGCGTAGGCTGCTAGACCCTAGAGCCAACCCCCCGCCTAGCAGCCTTGTCGCCATGCACGTGTGGTTCGCGGTTCTATGTGGATTCAGCAATAAACAAAGATCTGGCCCGCGGGTCATATGTTTCTCTACCAGTACTACTACTAGTTGCACTGGCTGCTGCGGCAGGGTGTCGTGCAGGCAAAGGATATTCCTTCTCCTTTGGCCACCGTACAACACATTCGATTCCCTCTCATGCTCGCTTTGCTTGCCCCATCTCTCTCTCTCTCGGATTTGTATACGTTGCCTACGTAGCCTCGCCGTGCCTACCGGGGATTGCCCTTCTCCCTGCACAAGTATATTCTTTTGGGCCTGTTTGGTTCTAGGACTAGCATTGCCACACTTAGCCACACATTTTTGTCAAACTTGTCTAAGGTTAGTTCATTAAAATGAGAGCCACAAGTTGGCAAGCCTAAGGGAATCTTGTCATATTTTTTGTGTGTATGCCATGTGGGGCCCAAATGTGGCTTGCCTAAGGTATGACTTGAATCAAACACTCATCTAAATTGGTCAAACTTGCCTAACCTTAGGCGTAGCAATCTTTGGCAAAGTTAGTCACAAAACAAACAGCCCCTCTTTCTTTCGCGCTTCTTTACTTGGACCATCCTTTGAAACCTCCAACTTTGATCCACGCGCGCACGCACGCGCTCCTGGATTAACCGCGAGTACGGGAGACGTCGAGACGCTCCCGTCCATGCCCAAGTCGGTCGTCCAGTGAAAGTGCGAGACAACTTCCCGGGTCTTTGGCGTCTCGACCGGGCAATGTACTCCATCAATCCACCCTCCGGTTCAGGTTACGCGACTTCCCAAGTCGTCCAATGCTGGTCCGTGTAAACCGCAAAGTCAGTCAATGACACTGCCTGCCTATATTTTGTTGTGGCGTGGTGGCGTGCGAGTGGTCCTTTTCTCAACTCGACCTGCAGCAAGGCCATCACCGACCCACCTGTAGCAGTACTGCCCTTTTCTGTCTTTGAACCGCGCGGTCCCCGTCAACATAAATAACAGCACCTGTACCGCCTCTGCAACTTTTTTGTAAGGCAACTGGCGGCAGTGGGGAAATTGCCAGGTAGAAGCAGGGCAGTCTCTCAATGCGAGCAGCTCGCTACCTCATCTCCTAGATCGGTCGCAAACGAAGGAAAGCACGAGAGAGTGCGGATTTTTGGAGCACGGGTGCACTGAAGCACCTTATTTTAAATTATTTAAAAAAAATCACATTTTAATTTTCAAGAGAATACGAAAATAATTTTAAGGGCATCTCTAACACCGCCCCGCAAACTCATGCATCCGTCCGGACTACGGAAGCCATCCAGCATGGTCCAGACGTATTTTTTTTCCGCAAACCAGAGACAAAAGTGGAAGGCTTTGCGAGAGTCCGGACACGCGAAACGTCGCTCTCTGACCCGTGGCACACCTAAAATGAAGGCGGGGCCCGTGCTGTCTGGACCACGGAAGCCATCCAACATGGTCCAGACGTATTTTTTCCCGCAAACCGGAGATAAAAGTGGGAGGCTTTGCGGGAGTCCGGACACGCGAAATGCCGCTCTCTGCCCCCTGGCCCACCCAAAAGGAAGGCGGAGCCCGCGCTTTTGGACCATCCTGCATTATTTCCGCGCCACCCCCCCCCCCCCCCCCCACACACACACACTCATCTTCCATCCCCCGGCGCTCTCCGCCCAATTCCCACTCTTTTCTCCCACCCTCTCCTTCCTTCAGCAGCCGACACATGGAATCGTTAGAGAACCTTTCGGAAATAGAGATGGTGGAGGTGCTGGAGGATTCGAGCATCACGCTCGCTCGGAAGATCAGCTCCGCGATGCGGCAAACTCTCCGCGTCAAAGTGAAGGCATCAAAGGAGGAGAAGCTCAAGAAGCAGCAAGTTGTCGGTGGGCTAGTGGTGGTATTGGGCATGGAGGTCGTGGCGGTCCGTGCGGCCGTGGCGGCCGCCGCCAGATGGGCGCACCCACAGTATAAACAGCGTCGTGTCCGGAGCCTTACAAGCCTCCGTACAACTACGCCACCAAGCAGCTCGGAACCCCCGCCGGTACGGTGCCTTACATCATCTCATTAACGCGGCGCCGCTCTTATCCGAGTATTCTTCGCCCCAGCTCGTTCGATCGCAGATGGTGGGCGGGAGCAGATGGGGTGCCTGCACGCTGTTCGCTGCAATGCCTAGAGCGGGGGAGCCGACTTACGACTCGGACAGGAAGACGCTCGACATCATCCACGACGGAGGCGAGGGCGGAGGAAGGGCCTATGAGGACGAACAGGTAGAAGACTCGGATCCCACCCAGTCCAGGAACTACAGGAGGAGGGGCCTCTTTTTGGTTGTAATCGAACATGCTGATCTGGCGCGCTGTGGGATCGGAGTACATTTGAATTTGAATTTACTGGCGGATATATACACTATAGCATTCGATGGCGACCTCTTGCATTCGTGTCCGTGGACTACCCCCCCTGTACGCGGACGGATGCAGGAGGAAATTTACGAGTCACCATTGGAGATGCCCTAAGAGCTATATCTAGATTAAGATATCGCTCAAGTCTCTGTTTTCTTGTTAAATAGGGTGTCACATCAGATTTTTGTTGATATATCATGCTTAACATATAGTCTAAGGGCATCCCCAACACCGACCCGCATATGTCTGATATGTCCATTATGCATCATGTTTACCTACTGTTATTTATAATATTTTCATGCATAATAATGCTTTTTGGAGTAATTCTAATGCCTTTTCTCTCATAATATGCAAGGTTCATACAAAGAGGAAGAATTCCGGCAGCTAGAAATCTGGACCTGAAAAAGCTACGTCGGGCTACCTATTCTGCACAACTCCAAATAAGCTGAAACTTCACAAGGAATTTTTATGGAATAAATAAGAAATACTGAAGAAAATAACTACCGAAGGGGGCCACCTGGTGAGCACAAGACACCAGGGTGAGCCTGGCCCCCCAAGCGTGCCCTGGTGGGTTGTGCTCAGCTCAGCCCACCTCCGATGTCCATCTTCTGGTATATAAGTTATTTTGACCTAGAAAAAATAAGGGGATGACTTTCGGGATGAAGCGCTGCCGTCTCGAGGCGGAACTTGGGTAGGAGCACTTTTGCCCTCCGTTGGAGCGATTCCGCCGGGGGAACTTCCCTCCCGGAGGGGGAAATCATCGTCATCATCATCACCAACAACTCTCCCATCTTGGGGAGGGCAATCTTCATCAACATCTTCAACAACACCATCTCCTTTCAAACCCTAGTTCATCTCTTGTGTTCAATCTTTGTACCAGAACTATAGATTGGTACTTGTGGGTGACTAGTAGTGTTGATTACATCTTGTAGTTGTACTATATGGTTTATTTGGTGGAAGATTATATGTTCAGATCCAATATGCTATTTAATACCCCTCTGATCATGGGCATGGTTATCATTTCTAAGTAGTTACTTTTGTTCTTGAGGTCACGGGAGAAATCTTGTTGCAAGTAATCATGTGAATTTTATATGTGTTCGATATTTTGATGGTATGTATGTTGTGATTCCCTTAGTGGTGTCATGTGAACGTCGATTACATGACACTTCACCATATTTGGGCCTAAGGGAATGCATCGTGGAGTAGTTAATAGATGATGGGTTGCGAGAGTGACAGAAGCTTAAACCCTAGTTTATGCGCTATTCCTAAGGGACCGATTGGATCCAAAAGTTTAATGCTATGGTTAGAATTTATTCTTAATATTTTTCTCGTAGTTGCGGATGCTTGCAAGGGGGTTAATCATAAGTAGGAGGTTTGTTCATGTAAGAACAACACCTAAGCGCCGATCCACCCACATATCAAATTATCAAAGTAGCGAACACAAATCAAACCAACATGATGAAAGTGACTAGATGAAATTCCCGTGTACCCTCAAGAACACTTTGCTTATCATAAGAGACCGTTTTGGACTGTCCTTTGCCTCAAAAGGATTGGGCTACCTTGCTGCACTTTTTTTTACTATTATAGTTACTTGCTTGTTACAAATTATCTTGCTATCAAACTACTCGTTACTTACAATTTCAGTGCTTGCAGACATTACCTTACTGAAAACCACTTGTCATTTCCTTTTTCTCCTTGTTGGGTTCGACACTCTTACTAATCGAACATACTACGATTGATCCCCTATACTTGTGGGTCATCAATGTCCGGACCCCCGAACCGCGAAAGCCATCCAACATGGGCCTGTATCGGCCGCCAAGTGGTCCGGACGTGTTTTCTCCCGCAAATTGAAGACAAAGAGGTGGGAGTATTGCGGAAGTCTGGACAGCAGACACATAGTACTCCAACAAGCTCGACCCACCCAATCCCTCCTCCTGGCCCCATTTCCTTCCACTCCTCCCTTCTCCCCCTTGCTTTGCATCCGCGCCCTCCACTTCCGCCATCGCTGTTGTACATCTCCGGCCGCCACAGAGGCATTATCGAACATCCACAACCAGTATTGACATGCCCGTTCACCTCTACGATGGCGTTGTCCACCCATGAGCCGTTTGTACCCAAGTACACCCCGCCCCCTTCAACGACCTCCATGGAGGACACCACACTCGATAGGTGTTCGGTCAAATGCCATTGAGCTTATTTTTGAATGTTGTGTCATTTTTTAGGGTACAAAGCATGGTGAGCTACTCAATCATGGAGGATGAGTTGTTGTGCGATGCGTGGTTGGTCGTATCTGCGGATTTCATAGGCAGGAGCACAGGGGAGACTTTCTAACTGCAAGTGCATGAATTGTTTCACGCACGAAAGCATATTGCGCCCTAAGACATGTACATCATTCAACAACGCTATGTGAGGTCATTATTTTGTCGCTGGTACGTTATCAAGACCAGCGTCAGCAAGTTTTGTAACGTGGTTCGTCAACTGGAGGCAAGGTGGCCA
This sequence comes from Triticum aestivum, assembly GCF_018294505.1. Lineage (NCBI taxonomy): Eukaryota > Viridiplantae > Streptophyta > Magnoliopsida > Poales > Poaceae > Triticum > Triticum aestivum. The sequence continues at coordinate 208,665,310 of NC_057812.1, forward strand.
TTGCACGCGGCAGAGGGCGACATCTTAAGTTTTGCTTCATCTTGCTCGGCTTTTTGATTTATTCGTTCACTCAATGTTGGTGTACACATTATGTAGCCCGTACACATTGTCGTGATGTACCACATGGCAAAGGAACGGTCATTTACGTACACACACTGTTGCATGAAGTTGATGGGGGAGTATGTGTGGGAGGGCATGATCCGTTGATGAAAAACTTGTTGAACATCCATTTAATCTAGTGGAATTTGAGACATTGTTGTACTAGACTTAATTTGTATGCTATGTATGGATGATTTGTGCCATTTTCTATCAAAACTTTGATTAATATAAGCCGGTTTGCATGAATTTCATCCGGTTAGTTTAAATGTGGGTTGAAATGTATGCGGGTAGTGTTGGATGGCGGCCTTCCGCATCCGTGTTCGCGGACCAGTACTACTTGTGAGCTGCAATGGGATTTCCCCGAAGAGAAGGGGATGATGCAGTACAGTAGAGATAAGTATTTCCCTTAGTTATGAAACCAAGGTTATCAATCCAGTAGGAGAACCAAGCAACACTATGTAAACAACACCTGCACACAAACAACAAATACTTGCAACCCAATGTGTAGAGGGGTTGTCAATCCCTCAACGGTATTGAGAGAGATTAAATTCTATAGGATTTGATAAATAGATCTAACTAAAACACAAAATAAAATAAATAAAATAAAATTGTAGCAATGTATTTTTAGGATTTTTATATGATAAAAGATAGAACTGGGGCCATAGTTTTCACTAGAGGCTTCTCTCGAGAAAATAACATATGGTGGGTAAACAAATTACTGTTGGGCAATTGACAGAAAAGCAAATAATTATGACGATATCCAAGGCAATGATCATGTATATAGGCATCACGTCCAAGATTAGTAGACCAAAACGATTATGCATCTACTACTATTACTCCACACATCAACCACTATCCAGCATGCATCTAGTGTATTAAGTTCATGGAAAAACAGAGTAATGCATTAGGCAAGATGACATGATGTAGACAAGATAAACTCATCTATAAACAAACCCCATCTTGTTACCCTTAATAGCAACGATACATGCATGTCATGTCGCTTTCTGCCACTGAGATTGAGCACCGCAAGATTGAACCCATCACAAATAACCTCTTCCCATGGCAAGAAAAAACAATCTAGTTGGCCAAACCAAACCAATAATTCAGAGAAGAAATACGCGGCTATAACAATCATGCATAAAAGAGTTCAGAGAAAACTGAAATAATATTCATGGATAGATTTGATCACAAACTCACAATTCATCGGATCCCAACAAACACACCACAAAAATTCATTACATCAAATAGATCTCCAAGAACATCAAGGAGAACATTGTATTGAAGATTAAAAAAAGAGAAGAAGCCATCTAGCTACTAACGATGGACCCCTAGGTCTGTGGTAAACTACTCACGCATCATCGAAGGGGCGGCAAGGATGATGAAGAACCCCTCCGTGATTGTTGCCCCCTCTGGCAGAGTGCCGGAAAAGGCCTCTAGATTGGATCATGATTTTGGAACTTGCGGTAGTGGAAAAAGTATTTCGTCGACTCCCTTAGGGTTTTTGGGATTTTAAAGTATTTATAGAGGCGGAGGTAGGTCAAGACGGTGCCCATGGGCCCTACTACCCACCAGGGCGAGCCAGAGGCCCTTGGAGCGCCTTGGTGCCTAGTGGGCCCAATGAGCCTCTTCTCATGGCCTCCTGAAGCTTCTAGGGTATCTTCTTGTCAGAAAAAAAATCTCCAAAAAGTTTCATGGCATTTGGACTTCGTTTGGTATTGACATTCTGCAAAATAAAAAACAAGCTGTTAGGACCGAGGGTATATCGACTAGAGGGGGGTGAATGGGAGATTCAAAAATTCTTGCGAATGTTTTGAACCAAAACCAAACACAATAGCGGAAATAAGGTACGAAAGAAAATAACTTAATCAAACTTGATATTTAGGATCATTTCCATGAGATAGCGAGCAACAATAGATCAAGCATAGACTACCACAGGTTTCACAATCACGATGTCAATTTAATATGCAAACAAATACAATAACATGAGAGAATACAAGGTATAATCTATGCAAGAAAGAACAACGACGAGGCGAAAGAAAGTAACGCAGGGAAAAACACGCCAGTCTAAATATGATCAAAATGAAGAATAATATATATGACTGGTACAACTAAACTGAAAGATGAGAATGCTACAGGGCGAGTAACGAGCAACAACAGATGGGACGACAGAAATGATGTAACGGAATGATATGCAAAATAAACTATCGTTATAGAGCACAAAAGTAAACTGCTGAAAGTAAAGCAGTAAGTAGATTGAACCAGTGGTGCTTGATGGCGACAGAGAGATTTGGTAGACCAGTTCGCCCTTCTGCCGAAGGACTACGTCTGGTTGGAGGGGTTGTGATCTAACACAGAAGATAAACTCTCTTCGCCATATTCTCCTTCAACTTAGAGCTGATCGGACTCTAGTTGATTTCACTCATGGTAGATACTTGTCGGCGATCTCCAAACCTTCGATCGACCTTCGTGAACCAGAATCACTCTTGGTTGCTAAAGATCTTGCTCGTTGAAGACAACAACTCTTCAACACTCGAGCAGACACATATCCATCTAGAGAGCGCGCGGCTCACAAGAGTAATAGGTAGAAGAACTCTAACTCAAAACTACTGTGATGCTCAACTACTGTCTAAGTTTGGGCTCTTGATTTTTCTCTCGGTGGATCTTAAACTCAAATCACTCGGAGAGGGGATGCTCAATCAATCTTCTCAGAAATCTTAAGCGGAGCAGCCAATGGGCAATGATGGAGCGGGGTGGCTATTTATAGCCGCAGCCTTCCCTGAAGGGAAATGACCAAATTGGACATGTGGAGCAGCCAATTGCCGAACATGAAGGAAATCTAGAGGCAATAATAAAGTTGTTATTTTATATTTCCTTATTCATGATAAAGGTTTATTATTCATGCTAGAATTGTATTGATCGGAAACTTAAATACATGTGTGAATACATAAACAAATACCACGTCCCTAGTATGCCTCTACTAGACTAGCTCGTAGATCAAACATGGTTAAGGTTTCCTAACCATGGACATGTCTTGTCATTTGATAACGGGATCACATCATTAGGAGAATGATCTGATGGACAAGATCCATCCGTTAGCTTAGCATAATGATCATTCAGTTTTATTGCTATTACTTTCTTCATGTCAAATACATATTCCTTCGACTATGAGATTATGCAACTCCCGGATACCGGAGGAATACCTTGTGTTCTATCAAATGTCACAACTTAACTAGGTGATCATAAAGATGCTCTACAGGTATCTCCGAAGGTGTTTGTTGAGTTAGCATAGTTCGAGATTAGGATTTGTCACCCCGAGTATCGGAGAGGTATCTCTAGGCCCTCTCGGTAATACACATCATAAGCTTGCAAGAAAATGACTAAGGAGTTATTCATGAGGTGATGTATTAAGGAACAAGTAAAGAGACTTGCCGGTAACAAGATTGAACTAGGTATAGACATATCGACGGTCGAATCTCGGGCAAGTAACATACAGATGGACAAAGGGAATTACGTATGTTGTCATAATGGTTCGACCGATAAGGATCTCCAGAGAATATGTAGGAGCCAATATGGGCATCCAAGTTCTGCTTTTGGTTATTGACCGGAGAGGTGTCTCGGTCATGTCTACATAGTTCTCGAACCTGTAGGGTCTGCACGCTTAACGTTCGTTGACGATATAGTATTATGTGAGTTATGTGATTTGGTGACCGAATGTTGTTCGGAGTCCTGGATGAGATGACGGAAATGACGAGGAGTCTCAAAATGGTCGAGAGGTAAAGATAGATATATATATAGGACGATGGTATTCGGACACCGAAAGTGTTTCGGGGGGTACCGGGTACTTATCGGGTCACCGGAAGGGGTTCCAGGCACCCGCAGCAAGAGATATGGGCCTTATGGGCCAAGAGGGGAAACACACCAGCCACAAGGGGCTGGTGCGCCCCCCATATGGGCTGGCCTAGGAGGATAAGGAGAGGGGAAGGGAAAGGAAAGTGTGGATTAGGATTCCCACTTCCTTCCCTCCCCCCTCTTTCCTTCCCCCTCGGTTATATATGGTAGGCGGGCATGCCTTGGGAGGGACTCCAAGTATGATTCCTCCTACTTGGGCGCCTCCTATGGCTACTCCTCCCTCCCTCCCACCTATATATATGTGGGAGGGGGGCGCCTAGCACACAACAGATCAATTGTTAGCCGTGTGCAGCACCCCATCCACCGTTTACACCCCTGGTCATATTTTCGTAGTGCTTAGGCGAAGCCCTGCAGAGATCACTTCACCATCACCGTCACCACTCTGTCGTGCTGAAAGAATTCATCTACTACCTCGACATCTTGCTGGATCAAGAAGGCGAGGGACGTCACCGAGTTGAATGTGTGCAAAATGCGGAGGTGCCGTATGTTCGGTACTAGATCGGTTGGATCGCAAAGAAAGTTTGACTACATCAACCGCGTTGTGAAACGCTTCCGCTTACGGTCTACGAAGGTATGTGGGCAAACTCTCTCCCTCGTTGTTATGCATCTATATGGATTGATCATTGCGTGTGCGTAGAATTTTTTTTGTTTTCCATGCAACAATTCCCAATAGTGGTATCAGAGCTAGGTCTATGCGTAGATGATATGCACGAGTAGAACACAAAGAGTTGTGGGCGGTGATAGTCATACTGCTTACCACCAACGTCTTATTTTGATTTGGCGGTATTGTGGGATGAAGCGGCCCGGACCAACCTTACATGTCCACGCACATGAAACCGGTTCCACTGACAGACATGCAACTAGTTTTGCATAAAGGTGGCTGGTGGGTGTCTGTTTCTCCTACTTTAGTTGAATCAAATTTGACTGTGGCCGGTCCTTGAAGAAGGTTAAAACAACAAACTTGATGAAACACCGATGTGGTTTTATGCGTAGGTAAGAACGGTTCTTGCTAGAAGCCCGTAGCAACCACGTAAAACTTGCAACAACAAAGTAGGGGACGTCTATGTAGGATCAAAAGTATGTCTAAAGGGGGGGGGCGTGATTAGACTACTTGACCAAATAAAAATCTATCATTTTCCCAATTTTAACTCTTGGCAGATTTTAGCAACTTAGCACTAGTCAAGTAAACAACCTACACATGCAAGTCTAAGAGTATAGCAGCGGAATGTAAAACATTGCACATGAAGGTAAAGGGAGGAGTTTGGAGGGAGCAAACACAATGTAGACACGGAGATTTTTGGCGTGGTTCCGATAGGTGGTGCTATCGTACATTCACGTTGATGGAGACTTCAACCCACGAAGGGTAACGGTTGCGCGAGTCCACGGAGGGCTCCACCCACGAAGAAGAAACCATGTCTATCCCACCATGGCCATCGCCCATGAAGGACTTGCCTCACTAGGGTAGATCTTCACGAAGTAGGCAATCTCCTTGCCCATACAAACTTCTTGGTTCAACTCCACAATCTTGACGGAGGCTCCCAAGTGACACCTAACCAATCTAGGAGACACCACTCTCCAAAAGGTAATAGATGTTGTGTTGATGATGAACTCCTTGCTCTTATGCTTCAAATGATAGTCTCCCCAACACTCAACTCTCTCTCACTGATTTGGATTTGGTGGAAAGATGATTTGAGTGGAAAGCAACTTGGAGAAGGCTAGAGATCAAGATTCATATGGTTGGAATGGAATATCTTGACCTCAACACATGAGTAGGTGGTTCTCTCTCAGAAAATGTATGATGGAAGTGTAGGCATATTCTGATGGCTCTCTCCTCGAATGAAGAGTGGGTGGAGGGGTATATATATAGCCTCCACACAAAATCTAACCGTTACACACAAATCATGAAACTCGGTGGGACCGATTTAGTTCAAAATGTGAACGTTTGGATTTTCGGTGGGACCGACATGTCAACTCGGTGAGACCGATTTCATTATTAGGGTTAGGGCATAACATAATCTTGGTGAGACCGCTTACACAAACTCGGTAAGACCAACTTCGGTAATAAGCTAACCAAAGAGTTGGTCGGGCAGACTCGATGGGACCGATTCGCTCATCTCGGTGAGACCGAAACATTACGAAGGGGAAACAAAGAGTTTTCATTGCGAACTCGGTGAGACCAATCACTCATTTCGGTTGGACCGAAATGTTACAAAGGGAAACATAGAGTTTACAATCCCATCTTGGTGAGACCGAGATCCCTATCGGTCATACCGAAAAGACTAGGGTTTTGTGGCAGTGGGTATGTCAACTGAACTCGGTGGCGCCGGATAGAAAGTTTCGGTGGGGCCGAGTTTGACTTTTAGTTTGGGACATATGTGGATATGAGAAAGTGGTTGAGGGTTTTGGAGCATATCACTAAGCATTTTGAGCAAGTAACCCATTAAGCAACACCTCATCCCCTTTTAATAGTATTGACTTTTCCTATGGACTCAATGTGATCTTGGATCACTAAAAGGTAAAATGTAGAGTATTGAGCTTTAGAGCTTGAGCCAATCTTTTGTCCTTAGCATTTTGAGGGGTCCACTTTTCTATTCCATGCCATGCCAATCACTGAGCTTTCCTGAAATATTTATCTTGAAATAGTATTAGCTCAATGAGCTATATGTTGTTAGGAATTACCAAAACCACCCAGTGATAGTTGCACTTTCAATCTCCCCCTTTTTGGCAATTGATGACAACATATAGATCAAATCTTAGACAAATGATTATAAGATTGAAATACATCATCGCTTTGAGAAGTATGTGATAAGCAAGAGCTAACCCTAAATTTGTGCATTATTTAAAATTTGCTTTTGAATGCAAATGCACAATCGATTAGGATCATGGGTCACTCTTCCATGTCACATACATCTTGGTGGAGAGCTCAAAATGATAAACATTAAAAACATGCACTCATCGCCAAGCAAAGTGAATGATCATATATGGAATATAAGAGATAATATCATCCAAGCAAGCATTAAGGTAGCATATGATCAATCACATGATCAAACAAGTATCTCACACAGACAAAGACATAGTGTATCAACCAAGCGCATAAAAAGGTTCAACCAAAAGCAAGAGAGATAAAAAGCAACACACACACTCTCTCGAAGCCTATGATCTATACATATTTCTCCCCCTTTGGCAACAAGTTACCAAAAAGTTTGAAAATGCATAGTGATATGCGTCTCTCAGGCTCGGTCTTTGGGAGGTGGTGTAGAGAGAACTCCAAGGACAAAGGCATCTGTTGATGTAGTTGGAGCTGGTGGAGTGGCTGCTGGAGGTGGCACTGAAGCTGTAGCTGCTGGTGCAGACAATGTAGCTCTAGAAACAGGTACATGCACTACAGTAGACCTCTGACTCCTTGGTACTCGCTGAAAAGCATCAGTAGTTGCCTTCCCTTTCCTTCTTCTGCATCCTCCTGGAGCTGCTCAACTGCAGTCTGTATCTTAGTTACCTTGAGGTCAAGATCATAAAACTTTGTCTCAACAATCCTCTCCAGGATCTCCTGATTCTGAGTCAGGGTGGCCAAGCCCTTCTCAATTCTTAGTGTAGCTTGAATCATATAGCCCAATTGATCTTGTTTTGACTTGAGGAACACCTGAGATGCTTCTTCTGCACTTGGCATCCTTGCAGCTTTCTCTGCCTTAGCTTTGGCTCTCTTCTCTTGTGCATGAGCTGATGGCGGTTCATTCTCATTCATGACAACTTCATTATCTTCAAATTCAGGATATAGGGGTATATGCTCCTTGTCCAACAAGTATGTTCCTGTGCCCATCTTAGAATTGATGAGCTCCTGAATATGTGGAGCATACCCACAGCTTCTCTTTTGGTCAGCAGCTGTCCTCTTGACTGTCTATACAATCAGGCTCATGACTTTAAACTTCTGAGGGACATCAAAGATTTGCAGCATGTTGATGGAATGTCCTCTGATCATCTTGTGATCTCCTGACTTGGGTAGCAATGTGTGCCTTAGGATCCAATTGATGGTAGGCAGACCAGACAACAAGTAATGTACAGATCCAAGCTTTGTGAGTCTCCAAAGCTTTATCAGGGATCTCTTTGTACATGTTTGCCATGGAGTTGTGGTCTTTCTTCTTCTTGGCATACACATCCAAGTCATCCTCTTGTTCCTCTGGGGCATTGATCAGCTTGGCCCATTCTTCAACAGTGGATTGGTACCTACCTTCAGACATCCATATGATCTTCCCATCTGGGTAAAAGTGAGCAGTGGAGTAAAACTGCATGATCAGCTCATCATTCCATTTTGTGAACTTCTGTCCAACAAACTCATCTACTCCACATGCTTTGAAGCTGTCATATACTCCTAGGAAGTGATGTGACGCCCCAAGACCGGCGCTCCAGATGCCTTCCATGTTTTTCGAGTTTCATCGTGTGATTTGTTTGGTTCGTTGCTTTCATGTTTGCATCATGTGCATTGCATCATGTCACCATGCCATCTTTTTCTCAACTAGCTAAAACTCAACTAAATAAATTGCATGGATCTTCGGTCCATTTAAACCGAGGGAATTCACATGGTGATTCTCTTTATAACATATCCTCCCGATATTAGGGAGCTATAATAAATATTCCATTATTTTGGAATTAACCATAACACACTTGCAAATAATTCCCATGCCTTTTATGCTTCGAGTTGACCTCCAAAAATTGTCAATATTTTCTTTCTTTGTTTATCGGAGCCCCACCAAAAATCTCAACATTTTTGGACCTTCCCAACCCTCACTTCCTATTCAAACCATTTGAATTAAATCCAAATGTGTTTGTATTTAATTCCTGCAATCTTGCCACTTCTATTGTTCTGTGATCATGCTTATTTTTATGAGTCCAGGAAAATTGTCCTCATGCTCAAATTCCTTTCCCTAACCCCCCTTCTTTTTCCTTTCTCTCTAATTCTTTTCGGTTAAAGAAATTAATGAGGGAGAGAGAGAGAGAGCCACTGCCAACCCTCTACCAGGCCAGCCAACCAACAACCTAACTGTACCACGTCGGCCCATTTTCTCCTAGGCCCACCTAGGCCCAACCGCACTTACCCTAGCCGCCAGGGAGCCCGTTTCCATCTCTCGGTCTCACCCCTCGATCCCATCCTTCCTCCGCCGCCACACACACGCCCGCACGCATCGAGCCGAGGGAGAGGAGCTCCTTCGCCCGATCCATGGCCTCTCCCTTCTCTCCCCTTCGTCCTCCTCATGCGCCGCCACCCACAGGAGGGCCACCCCGCGTGTGACCCCGCCTTGCGCCCGATCTCTACTGCCTCGACGGCGACCCCTGCGGTCCAGTGAGCCTCTGCTCCGCCCTGCCACCTGCTTCGCCGCGTCGCTCGCTCGCCCGCCATGGCCGCCCGAGCGTGCACCTGCAACCCCCCGCGTCCGTCCGCCTCAGAGCCGACCTCCACCACCGGGAGCTGGCCGCTTCTTCCCTGCCGCAAGCCTCGTCGCCGGAGTGCCTCGCCATGCCGCCCTCACGGCGAGCTTCCTGCATCCGCCGCCTCCCTGCATACAAGCACCCAGCGCCGCCACCCGTCGACCTCCTCTGCTCCAACCGTGGACAGCCCCTGCCCGAGACCCATCTTCGGCCTCGCCATGTTTTCCATGACCTCTTCCCGCACGCGGCCGAGCTGCCTTGCCTCGTTCGACCACCACCATTGCCTCACTGCTGCTGCTGCCCTCTGCTGCTCTCCCTTGAGAGCGCCCGCTCCATCGCCTCCTTGCTGTTGCCCAACCGAGGCCTTGTGATGCTTCGTTTCAGAACATAAGACCATCAAGACCGCCAAGACCCGGACTCCAAACGCCAAGTACTACTACAAACCCGAAGAACTCGGATGCATCAAGTCCCCAAGGAGACCGTTTTTCGTCAAGTTCGACTACATTGTGATACGTCAAGTACCTCTACCACCATCTTCGGAATCCCAAGGATGCCAAGTACCTTGACGCCCGATGCCTAGAACGACTACTGTCGCCGAAGACCCACGAACCAAAAACTTCAAGTTCGACTACCGTCGCAAGGACGAGACCGGCAAGTCCGAAGACCCAAGTACCACGACGCCAAGTACCCCTTTCGGATTGCCGAGGTGGATCTCGACCATTGACGAGGTTCCGATAAGACCGTCGACGTGTACGACTACAATGTTAACGTGTACCCGACGACCCCGGAGACCTATGTTGCGCCAAGTACCCACTCATTGACCCGAACATCTACAGGAAAACATGTACCACTACCGTCAAGGACCGATAGTACCATTGCTTCTACTACCATCGCGAAACGACTACTTCCTCTACTTCCCTCGACGAACCCGAACCGCCCCAGAAATGCACGCTTCGAAGCTTCGGTTTTGTTCCGGAGTTGTGAGGATCCGTTCGACTACGTCCGTTTGTCTTCTTCATGGACTCGTTCTTCTTTCTTGCGGGATCTCAGCCAAGATGACCATACCCTCGAAATCACTTCTATCTTTGCTTGCTAGTTGTTCGCTCTATCGCTATGTCGCGCTACCTACCACTTGTTATATCATGCCTCCCCATATTGCCTTGTCAAGCCTCTAACCCACCGTCCTAGCAAATCGTTGATTGGCTATGTTACCACTTTTGCTCAACCCCTTTTATAGCGTTGTTAGTTGCAGGTGAAGCTGAAGTTCGTTCCATGTTGGAACGTGGATATGTTGGGATATCACAATATATTTTATTAAAATAATGCATCTATATACTTGGTAAAGGGTGGAAGGCTCGGCCTTATGCTTGGTGTTTTGTTCCACTCTCGCCGCCCTAGTTTCCGTCATACCCATGTTATGCTCCTTGATTTTGCGTTCCTTATGCGGTTGGGTGTTATGGGAACCCCTTGACAGTTTGCTTTGAATAAAACCCCTCCAGTAAGGCCCAACCTTGGTTTTAACATTTGCCACCTAAGCCTTTTTCCCTTGGGTTCTGCAGACTCAAGGGTCATCTTTATTTTAATCCCCCGGGCCAGTGCTCATTCGAGTGTTTGTCCAAACTGGGCGATGTCCGGCGCCGCCTGGGCAACCAACGTCTATGCCAACCCGATGTCTGGCCCATCCGGTGTGCCCTGAGAACGAGATGCGTGCAACTCCTATCGGGATTTGTCGGCACATCGGGCGGCTTTGCTGGTCTTGTTTTACCATTGCCAAAATATCTTGTAACTAGGATTCCGAGACTGATCGGGTCTTCCTGGGAGAAGGAATTTCCTTCGTTGACTATGAGAGCTTGTGATGGGCTAAGTTGGGACACCCCTGCAGGGTATAAACTTTCGAGAGTCGTGCCTGCGGTTATGTGGCACATGGGAATTTGTTAATATCCAGTTGTAGAGAACTTGACACTTAACTTAATTAAAATGTATCAACTGTTGTGTAGCCATGATGGTCTCTTTTCGGTGGAGTTCGGGAAGAGAACACGGTCTCGTGTTATGCTTGAACGTAAGTAGCTTTAGGATCACTTCTTGATCACTTATAGCTTCTCGACCGTGCGTTGCTTCTCTTCTCGCTCTTATTTGCGTATGTTAGCCACCATATATGCTTAGTGCTTGCTGCAGCTCCACCTCACTACCCTTTCCTACCCTTAAGCTTAAATAGTCTTGATCTCGCGGGTGTGAGATTGCTGAGTCCTCGTGACTCACATATACTTCCAAACAGTTGCAGGTGCCGATGATGCCAGTGCAGGCGATGCTACCGAACTCAAGTGGGAGTTCGACGAGGATTCGGGCCGTTCAATATTTCTTTTCCGAATGATCAGTAGTGGAGCTCAGTTGGGACGACCGGGGATCTAGAATTTGGGGTTGTCTTCCTTTATTTTGGTTCCGTAGTCGGACCTTTGATTGTACTTTGGATGATGTATGAACTATTTATGTATTGTGTGAAGTAGCGATTGTAAGCCAACTCTTTACCCCTTTCTTATTCAGTACATGGGATGTGTGAAGATTACCCCTCTTGCGACAAGCCTACCATGCGGCTATGTCTCTAAGTCGTGCACTGACACGTGGGAAATATAACCGCATTGTGGGTCTGACAAGTTGGTAATTTGAGCCATCCCCGACTTAGGAGCCCCTTGCTTGATCGAATTGCCGGCGTTGTTGAGTCTAGAACAAAATGTTTTGAGTCTTAGGATTATATATATCAGAGAGTAGGATTCTTTTTACTCCTCAATCCCTTCGTCGCTCTGGTGAGGCCTCCCGACGTAGAACTTTTGACTCTTCTCTCCTCAAATTTCATGAAAAAAAAATTAGGATCACACGGGTATCTTGGAATCGTTCCGATAGTCTTGTGACGAGAACATTGTTCTTGGTGCCTCCTGACATTTAGGGGTTGTGGAAGTGTCCCGGGGAGTTGAGCTCCGAGGTGTTGTCGTCACAATTTTATCGTTGCAGATCTGGAATACCTGAGTTCGCCGACATCGAAAATCTCTTTTATGCAGTTGTTGGTGAGATAACCTCGACGCCACCCAGTACTAGGGCAGGAGTTCGGGAGTATTGACATAACTCGTATAACGGATGCTTTTCGAAGGTTGAGGTACACAATTTCCGAAGGTTTCTTGGTTATGTGTTGAAGGATGGATACAACTGGATGTAGGAATTGTTAGTTTGGGTGAGATATTATGCTTCCCCTGTATCCCGAACACCTGATTGCATAACCAGAAAGTTTCAGGAGTTTATAAGTGGGAATTCAAGTAGCTCCTAGAATATCTTTCCAACAGACACATGATACGATATGGGGTCTATCATATGTTTGTTTCTGGATTATCCTGCAAGCCAATCTTTGTTTTGTTTTTGAGTTGTGGTATTCGAGTTGCTTCAATGTCAAGTGCTGATTCCATACCTTTCCTAAGCGGTGTTCTCATATTCCTATGTGAATACTAATCCTTCGTGATAATGAAGATTGCCATGTCAATCCTTTTTCAACCGGTGTGTTTCTCTTCAAGTGGATCCGATCATTTCAACATTCACGAGATCAAATTCTCAGTTCTTTGCAACGGTGTTTGTTTCATCTGTCCCAAGTTGCCTTTGTTTTCCCCGCCCTCCCACCCTTTTCTTCAAGGACTCGGATTTCTTAATCAAGTATCATTTTTATTGATGTGAAGTCTCTCCATTCTTTTCCGCCAATGTCCTTATCCGGTGATTCTCAGGAAGATACTAACGGAGCTTCAAGTTTATTATTCTTCGTTCTCTTTTCTTCTCTGGTGGATTAAATTCAAGCTTTGTCGTTCATATCCTTTCCTCGTTTAAAATGTTTTCTCATTGCCAGTGCACCTCTTAATCATCCACTTCTCGCTATTCATTTGTTCCGGAGTGTTGAAGATATCTTAGAAGATTCACGTTTCCATTCTTGATCCGTTCAAGATATCTCGAGGTTGTTATCTCATTCAAGCCATTTAAATCAACCGATGCAATCTCTCTTCAAAATCATTCAACGGTGTATCTTTTGAGTTGGCAACCCATGGGTTTTTTCCCAGGATCTTACCTGAGTCTTCTATTTTCCTGGAGTTACTCTCAAATTCTTCTCCAAGTTTGACGTAAGAATGAATTATCATCAGTCATTTGTATTTCTCCAAGATCTGTCAAATTCTTTTCATCGTTGGCTCAACCTTTCTATTCATCATCCCGAAGTATCTCAACAATTCATGGTGGTGTTTCTCGTCGCCATTCTCGGATTTGAAGACCGAAGAAGATTTCTCTCTCAATCTTGCTCCATTCTCTTCAAGATTCATGGTTCTAGATTATTGCCATCCTCTCATAATTGTTTTCGATTGTGAGAATTCTTTTCACCCATCCGGAGCAATTCAAGAGTCTTTTCAGTTTGATTCTCCGAAGACCATCATTGCGGGTTTATTCATTCTCAGCTTTCAGCTCTCATTCTCCAAATCTTACTGGTGCATCGTTCAAGTTTTCTCTAATTAGATCGTGATCTCTTTGTTCTCATGTATCTAAATTTCCTCAAGTATCTTCATTCGTTCTCTAATTCTTCCCGGCATTTCCTTATCTTTTCTTCGTTCATTTTCAATTCTTACGGTGGTTTGTTCAAGATTTCTCTTCCTTTCTTTTTCATATCAATTTATTCGTTGTTTCCAAACCCCATCGGTGGATCCATCAAGACCTTATTCAAGTCTGCGCTATATCTCACATCAATCCTTTTCAACGGGACTAAGTAGTATGCCAAATCCGCTGCTTGTCATCAATTTAAATTGGTGAAGGATACACATAACGTAATGCTTATTGTTGTTTCATCTAATTGATCTAATGAATTCTTTCCAGAGTTGTTCGTCATGTCACATTTCTCGGTTCGAGATGCTTCATCATTTCTTTTCTGGAGTTTCAAGTTTTCTGCTTTATCTCGTCGCGAAGCTCCATCTAAATCTTCGCAAGGCTTCACCTGGTGTTGTCAACGTCTCTTTCTTTCTATCATCCTTGTTTACCAGAGTTCTTCATGGAGGCTCTACATGGTGGTTCGTCAAGAATTCTTTTCATTCTTCAATTGTTCTTCAAGATTTCTCTCGAAGCTAAGATCCGCCAAGCTATACTCTAAAATAAACATGATGTTCAACACATGTCTTGTTTTGAGGAGTTTAAGCATTCTTCAATTTGCAACCGAAGCGCAATTCTTTCATATCTCATCTTTTGAGGCGGTGTTATGTCACTCTTGACAATTTCCTTCATGTTTCATGATTCACAAGTTGTCCGGAATGACATATTTTATACCCATCATTTTCAATTTGTTCATGAGATCCTTGCAACCCATCAATCTCTTCATTGAAGTTATCTTGAGTTATATTTCACCTAAAGCTTTCCCTAAGGATTGTTGCTACTTATGGTGCTTATAAATGACCCAAGTTCTTCATTTATCCTCCTGGTGAAATAATTTTCTCGTCTCCTTGTGGATAACAATCCAATCTTTTGTTTCTGTAGTGGCAGAATTTCACCTCATAGTTTTGAGATGTTCTCCATAAGTCCACTACAAGCTTGTTCTTTTCGTTGGTGGGTTTCCAACAACTCCGTTATAACCTTCTTGGAAGGGTGTTTTCCAAGATCAATTGTGGCAAAAGTTGTCATTTTCTTATCAATTCTTTCCTTTCCAATGATTCAACTTCTATTCTTTCGTTCCGGAGGCATAGTGATGTTGCTCTCTTCACCCATCATCCCATTTTTGTCAAGTTCACATTCTTTACCTTCCATTTCCAACCGGAGTGTTGTCATAATTGACCTTTATTGTTCCTTGTACATCCCATTTCAACCGGAGTGCTTGCATGGACTTCTTGTCCATTACAACCCTTTTCTTATGTCTTTCAACCTACAAGATTCTAGTAATGTTCCTTGTTCCTCTTTTCTAATGGAGTGTTTTCAACTTTGTTCATCTTCGCTGTATTCTGTCTTTCAAGTTTTGAACCTCTCAAGGCTCTTTGGTTTCACTCGTTTGTCAAAGAAGCAACTTAGTTTTACCTCTTCTCTTCATCTTCCGCTTCTCTCTGGTGCCATCCTAGATCTTGGGATGAGATCCTCTTGTAGTGGTGGAGTGTTGTGACGCCCCAAGACCGGTGCTCCAGATGCCTTCCATGTTTTTCGAGTTTCATCGTGTGATTTGTTTGGTTCATTGCTTTCATCTTTGCATCATGTGCATTGCATCATGTCACCATGCCATCTTTTTCTCAACTAGCTAAAACTCAACTAAATAAATTGCATGGATCTTCGGTCCATTTAAACCAAGGGAATTCACATGGTGATTCTCTTTATAACATATCCTCCCGATATTAGGGAGCTATAATAAATATTCCATTATTTTGGAATTAACCATAACACACTTGCAAATAATTCCCATGCCTTTTCTGCTTCGAGTTGACCTCCAAACCTTGTCAATATTTTCTTTCTTTGTTTATCGGAGCCCCACCAAAAATTTCAACATTTTTGGACCTTCCCAACCCTCACTTCCTATTCAAACCATTTGAATTAAATCCAAATGCGTTTGAATTTAATTCCTGCAATCTTGCCACTTCTATTGTTCTGTGATCATGCTTATTTTTATGAGTCCAGGAAAATTGTCCTCATGCTCAAATTCCTTTCCCTAACCCCCCTTCTTTTTCCTTTCTCTCTAATTCTTTTCGGTTAAAGAAATTAATGAGGGAGAGAGAGAGCCCCTGCCAGCCCTCTACCAGGCCGGCCAACCAACAACCTAACTGTACCACGTCAGCCCATTTTCTCCTAGGCCCACCTAGGCCCAGCCGCACTTACCCTAGCCGCCAGGGAGCCCGTTTCCATCTCTCGGTCTCACCCCTCGATCCCATCCTTCCTCCGCCGCCACAAACACGCCCACACGCATCGAGCCGAGGGAGAGGAGCTCCTTCGCCTGATCCATGGACTCTCCCTTCTCTCCCCTTCGTCCTCCTCATGCACCGCCACCCACAGGAGGGCCACCCCACGTGCGACCCCGCCTTGCGCCCGATCTCTGCTGCCTCGACAGCGACCCCTACGGTCCAGTGAGCCTCTGCTCCGCCCCGCCACCTACTTCACCGCGTCGCTCGCTCACCCGCCATGGCCGCCCGAGCGTGCACCTGCAACCCCCCGCGTCCGTCCGCCTCAGAGCTGACCTCCACCACCAGGAGCTGGCCGCTTCTTCCCTGCCGCAAGCCTCGTCACCGGAGTGCCTCACCATGCCGCCCTCACGGAAAGCTTCCCGCGTCCGCTGCCTCCCTGCATACAAGCACCCAGCTCCGCCACCCGTCAAACTCCTCTGCTCCAGCCGTGGACAGCCCCTGCCCGAGACCCACCTTCGGTCTCGCCATGTTTTCCATGACCTCTTCCCGCGCACGGCCGAGCTGCCCTGCCTCATTCGACCACCACCATCGCCTCACTGCTGCTGCTGCCCTCTGCTACTCTCCCTTGAGTGTGCTCGCTCCATCGCCTCCTTGTTTCTGCCCAACCGAGGCCTTGTGATGCTTCATTTTGGAACATAAGACCATCAAGACCGGCAAGACCCGGACTCCGAACGCCAAGTACTACTACAAACCCAAAGAACTCGGATGCATCAAGTCCCCAAGGAGACCCGTTTTTCATCAAGTTCGACTACATTGTGACGAGTCAAGTACCTCTACCGCCGTCTTCGGAATCCCAAGGACGTCAAGTACCTCGACGCCCGATGCCTAGAATGACTACCATCGCCGAAGACCCACGAACCAAAAACTTCAAGTTCGACTACCGTCGCAAGGACGAGACCGGCAAGTCCGAAGACCCAAGTACCACGACGCCAAGTACCCCTTCGGATCGCCAAGGTGGATCTAGACCATTGACGAGGTTCCGATAAGACCGTCGACGTGTACGACTACAATGTGAACGTGTACCTGACGACCCCGGAGACCTATGTTGCGCCAAGTACCCGCTCGTTGACCCGAACATCTACAGGAAAACATGTACCACTACCGTCGAGGACCGATACTACCACTGCTTCTACTACCATCGTGGAACGACTACTTCCTCTACTTCCCTCGACGAACCCGAACCGCCCCAGAAATGCATGCTTCGAAGCTTCGGTTTCGTTCCGGAGTTGTGAGGATCCGTTCGACTACGTCCATTTGTCTTCTTCATGGACTCGTTCTTCTTCCTTGCGGGATCTCAAGCAAGATGACCATACCCTCTAAATCACTTCTATCTTTGCTTGCTAGTTGTTTGCTCTATCACTATGTCATGCTGCCTACCACTTGTTATATCATGCCTCCCATATTGCCTTGTCAAGCCTCTAACCCACCTTCCTAGCAAACCATTGATTGGCTATGTTACCGCTTTTGCTCAGCCCCTTTTATAGGATTGTTAGTTGCAGGTGAAGCTAAAGGTTGTTCCATGTTGGAACATGGATATGTTGGGATATCACAATATATTTTATTTAATTAATGCATCTATATAGTTGGTAAAGGGTGGAAGGCTTGGCCTTATGCTTGCTGTTTTGTTCCACTCTTGTCGCCCTAGTTTCGTCATACCGGTGTTATGTTCCTTGATTTTGCGTTCCTTCCGCGGTTGGGTGTTATGGGAACCCCTTGACAGTTTGCTTTGAATAAAACTCCTCCAGCAAGTCCCAACCTTGGTTTTAACATTTGCCACCTAAGCCTTTTTCCCTTGGGTTCTGCAGACTCAAGGGTCATCTTTATTTTAAACCCCCGGGCCAGTGCTCCTCCGAGTGTTGGTCCAAACTGGGCGATGTCCGGCGCCCCCTGGGCAACCATGGTCTATGCCAACCCGATGTCTGGCCCATCCGGTGTGCCCTGAGAACGAGATACATGCGACTCATATCGGGATTTGTCGGCACATCGGGCGGCTTTGCTGGTCTTGTTTTACCATTGTCAAAATGTCTTGTAACCGGGATTGCGAGACTGATCGGGTCTTCCTGGGAGAAGGAATATCCTTCATTGACCGTGAGAGCTTGTGATTGGCTAAGTTGGGACGCCCCTGCACGGTATGAACTTTCGAGAGCCGTGCCCGCGGTTATGTGGCACATGGGAATTTGTTAATATCCGATTGTAGAGAACTTGACACTTAACTTAATTAAAATGTATCAACCATGTGTGTAGCCGTGATGGTCTCCTTTAGGCGGAGTCCGGGAAGAGAACACGGTCTCGTGTTATTCTTGAATGTAAGTAGCTTCATGATCACTTCTTGATCACTTATAGCTTCTCGAACGTGCATTGCTTCTCTTCTTGCTCTTATTTGCGTATGTTAGCCTTCATATATGCTTAGTGCTTGTTGCAGCTCCACCTCACTACCCTTTCCTACCCTTAAGCTTAAATAGTCTCGATCTCACGGGTGTGAGATTGCTGAGTCCTCGTGACTCAAAGATACTTCCAACAGTTGCAGTTGCGGATGATGCCAGTGCAGGCGATGCTACCGAACTCAAGTGGGAGTTCGATGATGATTCGGGCCGTTCAATGTTTCTTTTCCGGATGATCAGTAGTGGAGCCCAGTTGGGACGATCGGGGATCTAGCATTTGGGGTTGTCTTCCTTTATTTTGGTTCTGTTGTCGGACCTTTGATTGTACTTTGGATGATGTATGAACTATTTATGTATTGTGTGAAGTGGCGATTGTAAGCCAACTCTTTACCCCTTTCTTATTCAGTACATGGGATGTGTGAACATTACCCCTCTTGCGACAAGCCTACCATTCGGCTATGTCTCTAAGTCGTGCCCCGACACATGGGAGATATAGTCGCATTGTGGGTCTGACAAGTGATCTTCATTCTCCTTGATGTATTTCCAATCAACCCATCTCATGTCATAAACAATGGGCTTCTTGTCAAGCAAAATTGTCTCATAGAAGTCTTGTTGTTCTTTGGTATGAAATCTGTAATCAACTGCAGTCCTTCTCCTAATAGCATAGGGATCAGACTATCTCCACAATCTTAGTCCAGCATCTTTTATGATGTGCATGTCTTCAGCCACTGGATGAGCATCATTGTGGTCTGGGATGTTGGGTTTCAATCTCCCCAAAACAAGAGACTCATCATCCTCTTCTTCAGCTTGAGGCACTGGGGCCTTGTTCTTCTCTTCTACAGGAATACTTCTAGTGTTCCTCTTGGGCTTTGACTTCTGAGCTGAAGCTTTGGGAGCAGACTTGGGATTTGATGTTGCAGCCCCTGACTTAATAGCATCTCCCATGAGCTTCTGAGCTTTGGGTGCCGGAGCATCTTCTTCCTCTTCCTCTTCTTCTACTGGGTCCTTAAACATGGATGATCTCCCTAGAACTCTGGCAGTGGTCTTCTTGACCCTCTCTTTTCTCTTCTTGCCTTCTCCAACCTCTTTGGGTTCAAGAGTGAACTCCATAGTTTCTTCCAAGGCTGCTTTACTAGGCTTGCATTCTCTTGGTTGGTGCCTTCTTGTGCATCCCTGATGTCTACTACACAACCTTCTTCTTGTAGATGTTGTTGGGCCTCCAAGTGCAGAGGTTTGTAGGGCAGTAGCAAATTTCCCTCAAGTGGATGACCTAAGGTTTATCAATCCGTAGGAGGCGTAGGACGAAGATGGTCTCTCTCAAGCAACCCTGCAACCAAATAACAAAGAGTCTCTTGTGTCCCCAACACACCCAATACAATGGTAAATTGTATAGGTGCACTAGTTCGGCGAAGAGATGGTGATACAAGTGGTATATGGATAGTAGATAATAGTATTTGTAATCTGAAATTATAAAAACAGCAAGGTAACTAACAATAAAAGTGAGCGTAAACGGTATTGCAATGTGTTGAAACAAGGCCTAGAGTTCATACTTTCGCTAGTGCGAGTTCCCTCAACAATAATAACATAATTGGATCACATAAATATCCCTCAACATGCAACAAAGAGTCACTCCAAAGTCACTAATAGTGGAGAACAAACGAAGAGATTATGGTAGGGTACGAAACCACCTCAAAGTTATTCTTTCCAATCAATCCGTTGGGCTATTCCTATAAGTGTCACAAACAGCCCTAGAGTTCGTACTAGAATAACACCTTAAGACACAAATCAACCAAAACCCTAATGTCACCTAGATACTCCAATGTCACCTCAAGTATCTGTGGGTATGATTATACGATATGCATCACACAATCTCAGATTCATCTATTCAACCAACACATAGAACCTCAAAGAGTGCCCCAAAGTTCCTACCAGAGAATCACGACGAAAAAGTGTGCCAACCCATATGCATAGGTTCATGGGTGGAACCCGCAAGTTGATCACCAAAACATACATCAAGTGAATCACGTGACATCCCATTGTCACCACAGATACGCACGGCAAGACATACATCAAGTGTTCTCAAATCTTTAAAGACTCAATCCTATAAGATAACTTCAAAGGGGAACTCAATCCATTACAAGAGAGTAGAGGGAGGAGAAAACATCATAGGATCCAAATATAATAGCAAAGCTCGCGATACATCAAGATCATACCACCTCAATAACACGAGAGAGAGAGAGAGAGATCAAACACATAGCTACTGGTACATACCCTCGGCCCCGAGGGAGAACTACTCCCTCCTCGTCATGGAGAGCGCCGAGATGATGAAGATGGCGACCGGAGAAGGATTGCCCCTCCGGCAGGGTGCCGGAACGGGTCTAGATTAGCTTTTGGTGGCTATGGAGGCTTCTGGCGGCGGAACTCCCGATCTATTGTGCTCCCCGATCGTTTTAGGGTATATGGAGATATATAGGCGGAAGAAGTACGTCAAAGGAGCTACGAGGGGCCCACGAGGGTGGAGGGCGTGCCCAGGGGGGTGGGCGCGCCCCCTACCTCGTGGCTTCCTCGAAGCTTCCTTGACGTGGACTCCAAGTCTCCCGGGTTGCTTTCCTTCCCAAAATAAGTTCCGTGAAGTTTCAGGTCAATTGGACTCCGTTTGATTTTCCTTTTCTGCGATACTCTAAAACAAGGAAAAAACAAAAACTGGCACTGGGCTCTGGGTTAACAGGTTAGTCCCAAAAATCGTATAAAATAGCATATAAATGCATATAAAACATCCAAGGTTGATAATATAATAGCATGGAACAATAAAAAATTATAGATATGTTGGAGACATATCAATCCCTGGCTTTGTTGTAGCAGCTAAGCCATACTCCTTCTTCAACACTTTCTTCTTTGAGGTGGCCTCATCCTTAATAGCCACATAATCTTCATCCTCAGAGTCTGAGGTTTTATTCTTCCTTGCTCTAGTGGCTGCCTTGGGCAAGTTACTAGGTGTGCTTCTACTACCCTCATCATAGCTGCTTGAGGGATCTGAACCCTCACTCAATTGCACATGTTCCTTAGATTTGTTCTGACTGTCACTCTAGTCAGACATCTTGGGAATCACTAACAACAAACCCTATGAATGGATGTAGATGAGGTAGAGTGGATGAGCATCACAAAGTGCAGAGTTTTTGTAAAATAGATGAGTCAAAAAAATTAGTTTTAGTTCTCCACAGAAAGCATTTCGGAGCTACCGATTTGTTAAGCTCGGTGATACCGAAGCAGCTTTTGGAACCTAAACTAGTGAACTCGGTCAGACCGAGTCACAGTTTGGTGGCACCAAGACTGCTAGGGTTTCACAGAGAATCGAACTCAGTCACACCGATTTGCAATATTCGGTCAGACCGAAAATGCATGTGCTATGGCCTAAGCCAAATCGGTGAGACCGATTTCTACAATTCGGTTGGGTCCGAGATGGGTCCGGTGGAGACCTAACCCTAAATTTTCAAATCCAATCTAATCTAACGGAGGTTTTCAGTGGATGGATTGTTTGCATACGTGGTCATGATCATGGCAAAGTAATGTGCTATAAATCGGAGTTAAGGAATTAGCACATAGAGTCAAACCCATACCCTAGTTCGGAGGAGGTTCGCTACGGCGGCAACGGCGGAGCAGATTTCCGTTGACGGTGATGGAAACCAGCGGCGGGAGGTTGCTGGCGGTGAGGAGACGATCCGAAGACATGAGGAGGTAGAGCAGGACACACGCGTGGGCTGAGGAGTTTGAGGAAAATTTCAAAATCTCACCCGTGGGTATATATATCCCGACCCTGTCGGTGTGACCGAGTGGAACAACTCGGTGGCACCGAGATGCAGAATCGCGAGCCGTTATTGCAACTCAGTGTGACCGAAAAGTTCAAATCGGTTGCACCGAGATGGAAAACCTAGATCAACTTAGTGAACTCGTTGTGACCGAAGTGGATGACTCGGTCATACCAAAATGCACAAAGAGGTTTTGGAAGTTTAAGTCTATGACGAATCGAGGACTCCGAGTGCTCCTCACATAGAGTGATTCGAATCTGACTTGATCAAACTTTGTGATGTAGCATGAATAGAGTTTGAGACAAGAAAAGCATAGATAGCAAGAGGAGGTTCTTAGGCATTCTTGTCCATCCACTTGGCAAAGGAGAAAAACGCCAAGCAATCAAAACAATAAGTGGATGTCCTCGAATGAGTAAAATATGCAACCAACATGCTCACACAATAAAATGGCAAATGAAATATGTGGCAAAGCATGCACAAACACTCTAGAATCTATTAAGCAATTGGCGATGACTAGGTCATCTATATATAAGTATATTGACTGAGGTGTCAAATGAGAACATTTGATCGTAGGTCATACTGATCGTTTAAGCACAAGTGGGGTCGCCACTTTTACATAAAGCATTGTTGTGTTCACACCATTAGAGTTGCTTTAGCTCAATTGATTAGAGTAAAGCTCCCCCTAGATGTGATATCCCCCCTGAGAGGGATGAACTAACCTTGGGTTTTGTCAATGATGACTTCATGTAGGTGTTGAATTTGTAGATGCTCAATGTTGATGTAGATCATTTGGAGCAATCCATTGGAGTGAGTTGCACTTTCAATACCTACACGGGTTAGTCCCACAAGTAACAAACAAGGATATCCATAGACATAGAGTGATGTTCACATAAGATGATGTCCATGAAAGCATCAGGTTACCTTGTCCCTTGTCTTACCAACAAGAGGGTTTGTGACTCCTTGAACTAGTGCAAGATATGGAAGTTGTTTGCACGTGTCCTTGCCAAAAGATATGAGTGAAGTTTGTTGGCGAAGTCACCCTCAAGACCTCTCTAGTTCTTTTTCCTCGGGATCCACATCATCTTGATGGGAATCCTTGGAGTTGTAGTCGTACTTGATGAAGTGGAACTTGATGTAGTCCTGGGAACCCACTTGACCAAGGCCTTGGGAGCTTCTTCAAATGCATCAATCTCCTCTTGAAGCTTGTCCTTCCCTTTTAGCTTGTGGTCTTGTGGTGGAAGGTCATCTTGAGCTTGTGTTCCTTGGAAAGAAGTAGGATCATACTTCTCTTGTTGAGGAACAAACTTCGTCTTAGGGTATTTATATTCTTCCCACTCAACTCCATTGGCATTGAACCTTCGTTCAAAACCAATTCCTTGGTTCTTCCAGTGTCTTCCTTGCTTGCGTACAATTTCCTCAAATTGCTTACTTCCGGCAAGGCTCTTGTAAACACCTTTCTCTATAATTCCCTTCAATAAGCTATTTTCTTGCTCAAGTGTAACTTGGCTAAGAGATTCATTAGTGGAATCAAGAGAACTACTAGAAGCAACAACATTGGATTTAGCATGATTATTGTTACTACTAGAAGAAGAATCTTTCTTACTCTTGTTGCAAGATTTAACTTGTGGCATGCAAGTAGACAAGATTAAACGCTTGGCAATGTAAGAAGAACTTTTCTTGCGAAGATCATCATTGATCTCTTTTAAGAACCCATGCTCTTGCTCAAGGTTGAGCTTTTCAAAGCGTAACTTTTCATGAGTCTTTAAAAGCTCTCGATGATTTTCCAAGATAGTTTCATGAGCTAACTTAACAGTGTTTAGTTCTTTAGTTAGGCGCTCAATCTCATTCTTATCATCGTCATTCATTTTATCTTGATTAGCATGACTAATAGCAAGTTCATCATACTTTTCATCACTAGAATTGTCAACAAGTAATCATCATCACCTCATCTTCATTACTATTGAAATCAACATACTCGGGGTGTGATACCTTTGGGCCTTTAGCCATGAAGCATCTTCCAATTCCTTCATTTGGTGACTCAAATATGTCGTAGGAGTTGGTTGACACAAGTGCTAGACCGGCAACACCTTCATCTTGAGTATATTCAGAGTCGGAGTGATAACTTCTCTCGGAGTGATTGTCGGAGTCGGAGCCGGATACCCATTCACCAACATGTGCTTGATGTCTTCATTTTGTGTAGCTCCTTGATGATTTGTCCTTCCTTTTCGAATCCTTGCTTCTCCGTGATGTTATTCATTCATAACGGTCATCTCTACTCCTTCTCTTTCTTGGTGGTGATTCTTCTCTTGTACTTCTTCTTTTGGGAGAATCTTCTCTTCTTTTGTAGGGAGCGGTACACTAATTGGAGTAGTGTCCCGGTCTTCCACAATTGTAGCAATTACGTTCATGAC
The DNA here is from genome assembly GCF_018294505.1 of Triticum aestivum. NCBI lineage: Eukaryota > Viridiplantae > Streptophyta > Magnoliopsida > Poales > Poaceae > Triticum > Triticum aestivum. The sequence goes on from NC_057812.1 coordinate 208,690,275, forward strand.
TTGAAGATCTTTTGTCATTGTAGGGCCTTGACTTGGAACTTATCTCCTTGCTTCTACTCGTGTAGAACTTGTTGAAGTTCTTCACCATTAGGCTCAATTCTTCATTGAAGGCTTGTTTCTCACTTGATGATGTGGGAGCATCACATGAGGCTTTGTAAGCACCACTTGACTTGTTGTGAAGCTCTTCCTTATCCTTGAGTGACATCTCATGAGCAACAATTCTTCCAATGACCTCCATTGGCTTGAGATCTTTGTAATTGGGCATCATTTGGATTAATGTGCACATGGTATCATAGTTTCCTTCCAAGGCTCTTAGGATCTTCTTGATGATGAATCTATTGGTCATCTCTTCACTTCCTAAGCCGACAATCTCATTTGTGATGAGAGCAAGCCTAGAGTACATTTCAGCGACACCTTCACCATCCTTCATTTTGAACTTGTCAAGTTGACTTTGAAGCACATCCAATTTGGATTCCTTGACGGAGTCGGTACCTTCGTGCATATCAAACAAAGTATCCCAAATTTCCTTTGCATTCTCAAGATGGCTGATTTTGTTGAATTCTTCGAGGCACAATCCGTTGAAGAGTACATCACAAGCTTGAGCATTGTATTGCAACATCTTCAACTATTCTGCGCTAGCTTCACGGTTCGGTTCTCTCCCATCAAAGAATTCACCTTGCAAGCCAATACACATAATAGCCCAAACAGCGGGGTTATGTCCAAGAATATGCATTTTCATCTTATGCTTCCGACTAGCAATATTAGTACCATCAAAGTAAGGACCTCTACGGTGGTAATTTCCCTTGCTAGACGCCATACTCTCCTAGGTTGTGAAACCAAGGCTATGATCACCAAAGCTTTTGGTTATTGACCGGAGAGGTGTCTCGGTCATTTCTACATAGTTCTTGAACATGTAGGGTCCGCACGCTTAACGTTCGTTGACGATATAGTATTATGCAAGTTATGTGATTTGGTGACCGAATGTTGTTCGGAGTCCTGGACGAGATCACAGAAATGACGAGGAGTCTCAAAATGGTCGAGAGGTAAAGATAGATATATAGGACGATGGTATTCGAACACCGAAAGTGTTTCGGGGGGTAACGGGTACTTATCGGGTCACCGGAAGGGGTTCCAGGCACCCCCGACAAGAGATATGGGCCTTATGGGCCAAGAGTGGAAACACACCAGCCACAAGGGGCTGGTGCGCCCCCCATATGGGCCGGCCTAGGAGGAGAAGGAAAGGGGAAGGGAAAGGAAAGTGTGGATTAGGATTACCACTTCCTTCCCTCCCCCTTCTTTCCTTCCCCCTCGGTTATATATGGTAGGGGGCATGCCTTGGGAGGGACTCCAAGTATGATTCCTCCTACTTGGGTGCCTCCTATGGCTACTCCTCCCTCCCTGCCACCTATATATATGTGGGAGGGGGGCGCCTAGCACACACCAGATCAATTGTTATCCGTGCGCGGCACCCCCCTCCACCGTTTACACCCCCGGTCATATTTTCGTAGTGCTTAGGCGAAGCCCTGCAGAGATCACTTCACCATCACCGTCACCACGCTGTCGTGCTGACAGAATTCATCTACTACCTCGACATCTTGCTGGATCAAGAAGGCTAGGGACGTCACCGAGTTGAACGTCTGCAAAATGCGGAGGTGTCGTATGTTCGGTACTAGATCAGTTGGATCGCGAAGAAAGTTCGACTACATCAACGCATTGTGAAACTCTCCCACTTACGGTCAATGAAGGTACATGCACACACTCCTCCCTTGTTGCTATGCATCTCTATGGATTGATCATTGCGTGTGCGTAGAAATTATTTTGTTTTCCATGAAACAATTGCCAACAGTGGTATCAGATCTAGGTCTATGCGTAGATGATATGCACGAGTAGAACACAAAGAGTTGTGGGCGGTAATAGTCATACTGCTTACCACCAACGTCTTATTTTGATTTGGCGGTATTGTGGGATGAAGCGGCCCGGACCAACCTTACATGTCCACGCACATGAAACCGGTTCCACTGACAGACATGCAACTAGTTTTGCATAAAGGTGGCTGGCGGGTGTCTGTTTTTCCTACTTTAGTTGAATCGAATTTGACTATGGCCGGTCCTTGAAGAAGGTTAAAACAACGAACTTGACGAAACACCGATGTGGTTTTATGCGTAGGTAAGAACGGTTCTTGCTAGAAGCCCGTAGCAGCCACGTAAAATTGCAACAACAAAGTAGGGGACGTCTATGTAGGATCAAAAGTATGTCTAGAGGGGGGGGTGATTAGACTACTTGACCAAATAAAAATCTAGCCTTTTCCCAATTTTAAGTCTTGGCAGATTTTAGCAACTTAGCAGTAGTCAAGTAAACAACCTACACATGCAAGTCTAAGAGTATAGCAGCAGAATGTAAAACATTACACATGAAGGTAAAGGGAGGAGTTTGGAGGGAGCAAACGCAATGTAGACACGGAGATTTTTGGCATGGTTCCGATAGCTGGTGCTATCGTACATTCACGTTGATGGAGACTTCAACCCACGAAGGGTAACGGTTGCGCGAGTCCACGAAGGGCTCCACCCACGAAGAAGAAACCTTGTCTATCCCACCATGGCCATCGCCCATGAAGGACTTGCCTCACTAGGGTAGATCTTCACGAAGTAGGCAATCTCCTTGCCCATACAAACTTCTTGGTTCAACTCCACAATCTTGACGGAGGCTCCCAAGTGACACCTAACCAATCTAGGAGACACCACTCTCCAAAAGGTAATAAATGTTGTGTTGATGATGAACTCCTTGCTCTTGTGCTTCAAATGATAGTCTCCCCAACACTCAACTCTCTCTCACTGATTTGGATTTGGTGGAAAGAGGATTTGAGTGGAAAGCAACTTGGAGAAGGCTAGAGATCAAGATTCATATGGTTGGAATGGAATATCTTGACCTCAACACATGAGTAGGTGGTTCTCTCTCAGAAAATGTATGATGGAAGTGTAGGCATGTTCTGATGGCTCTCTCCTCGAATGAAGAGTGGGTGGAGGTGTATATATATAGCCTCCACACAAAATCTAACCGTTACACACAAATCACGAAACTCGGTGGGACCGAATAATGAAACTCGGTTGGACCGATTTAGTTCAAAATGTGAACGTTAGGATTTTCAGTGGGATCGACATGTCAACTCGGTGAGACCGATTTCATTAGGGTTAGGGCATAACATAATCTTGGTGAGACCGATTACACAAACTTGGTAAGACCGACTTCGGTAATAAGCTAACCAAAGAGTTGGTCAGGCAGACTCGGTGGGACCGATTCGCTCATCTCGGTGAGACCGAAACATTACGAAGGGGAAACAGAGAGTTTTCATTGCGAACTCGGTGGGACCAATCACTCATTTCGGTTGGACCGAAATGTTACAAAGGGAAACAGAGAGTTTACAATCCCATCTTGGTGAGACCGAGATCCCTATTGGTTAGACCGAAAAGACTAGGGTTTTGTGGCAGTGGGTATGTCAACTAAACTCGGTGGCGCCGGATAGAAAGTTTCGGTGGGGCCGAGTTTGACTTTTAGTTTGGGACATATGTGGATATGAGAAAGTGGTTGAGGGTTTTGGAGCATATCACTAAGCATTTTGAGCAAGTAACCCATTAAGAAACACCTCATTCCCTTTTAATAGTATTGGCTTTTCCTATGGACTCAATGTGATCTTGGATCACTAAAAGGTAAAATGTAGAGTATTGAGCTTTAGAGCTTGAGCCAATCTTTTGTCCTTAGCATTTTGAGGGGTCCAATTTTCTAATCCATGCCATGCCAATCATTGAGCTTTCCTGAAATATTTATCTTGAGATAGTATTAGCTCAATGAGCTATATGTTGTTAGAATTACCAAAACCACCCACGGATAGTTGCACTTTTAGTCTAACTTGTTTTTGCAGGGTATGTTGTGATGTGATATGGTCAAGACATGATGTGACACTACTGCAGGATGCTACTAACACGACACTACGATCAGAGACTCTTTGACGAAACTGTGTGCGATGCATTAATCACAAACGATGATGTAAAAAACCATCAAAAAGATGCAAAACATTTGCGCGGGTACATCAAACATGGTTCATATTTTACTTGAGTGTGCGATGCTGGGCATACGGTTGATCCAGACGAACTATTTGTGATTAGACAAAACAAAAGAAACGGACGGCCATATCAATGTGTGTGCGATATACGGCATATAGTTCGCTCCGATGAACTATTTTCTATTAGGGAAAGCAACAGAAACGGTCAGCCAGATCAAGGTGTGTGTGATATATGGCATACGGTTCACTCGAATGAACTGTTTTCGATTAGGGAAGAGAACATAAACGGTTCAACTTAACAAGGTGTGTATGATACACGACAAACAAGACTGGAGGTTAATTTGAGAACAAGTACACAGAGGTTTAGTTGACATACATGACTTATAAGTTTCACAGAGATCATATCACTTTTGTGGAAAACTTTTAATTGCATTGAATGTATATAGTGCTCCATCCTATTAGTTGAATTAACCTCGAGGTCCATGTTCTGGAAACATGTCGCGAAGTAATGGGATAGACCTTCATTCAAGCCAATCAACATGTGTTCAAAAAACAAAAAATATCAAAAAGTAACGAGATAGACCTTCTTCAAGCCAATCAACATGTGTTCAAAAAACAAAACATGTTAAAAATTACAAAACAAGGACCTCGAGGTTAACTCAACTTATAGGAGGGAGCACTATATACATTTAAGACAATTAAATGTTTACAGTGACCCATCCCATAAATTAATTAAACATCGAGGCCACTTCCCATCCGGTTACCCATCTGATGACTACTCAAGCCTCAGCACAGTTAACTTGGGGGTTCTGTTAGATGAGCTATGAGTAGGGAAGCTGGTCCTTGATGCTATAGGATCCCTCTTTGCATCCTTTATTGCGCACCCCGAGGACCAACTGTTGCCGCCCAATGGTAAATGCCACGTCCCCTGCGAATGTAGAAGCTTCCCTTCATTGGATGAGTGGCAAACGGTTAATCAAGAAGAACTGTTTGTGATGATGCAGAACAACAGAAACGGGTAGCCAGATGAGGGTGTGCACAATATACAGCATACAATTCACTAGGAAGAATTGTGTGTGATTAGGCAATACAATAGAAAAGGTTCAACTTAACAAGATGTGTGTGATACGCCATAGAGAGCGTCCGTGTGCTACTACCACTGTCTTGGTCTATTAGTCCCCTTTATATTCTGTGCCATATTTTGACCTGAAATTTAACCAACAAAATGTTAATGCATGTTACAAAAATTATATAATTGGAAACTATGTTCAAATACGAATCCATCGATATAATATTTGGCGACATGCATTCGTATTTTATTAGTTAAATCCTACTTATAAACCAGGATAGGGGTATAGTAGGTAATTAAATCGCAAATGTTTTTATTAACCGTATGTGTATGTGTCCTTTCATACTCCTCTCGCACGTCTTGTCACTCCGCTGCCGCAGATGGCTTCGAGCGCAAGCTTGAGCAGCGTGCGAGGGTGTCCTTTTGGCCAAACGGTGGTGAGCCCGTTCCCGCGCAACCGCGCAAGCTTCCCGCCTGACTCGGTGAAATCCCCCAAAACTCCAATGCTTACCAGCCTACTATATAAACCCTCACGGTCGGCGAGTCATGCATCGCATTTTCCCCTCCCTCCTTGTAGCTTATCTCGTCTGCTTCTCCCACAATCTCCAATGGCACCAGTCTGTCGTCATCGCTCAGCCACTCTGCCATCATCAGAGGACAGCTCCAGCTAAGAGGCTACACCGCGGCGGCGCAGTCCCCGGTGTAGTGTAGTGCGCGTGGCGTCCCTATTGGGTGTGCGCGGAACACCCACCACACGCTCCGCCGTCGCTGCCCGCCGGCAACTGTTGCCAGCCGCCGTTACCGCCACACCACCATAGAAAGCCAGGTCCATTGCCCGCTCCGTCACCGCGACCCAAAAGCGAGAGGTGGCCGTCATGGCCGCCACCCCACTGCCGGCCACCGTGGCCATCACCCGCTCCAGCACCGCGGTCTGAAGGCAGGAGGTGGTGGTCATGGCCGCCACCCCATCATCGGTCGCCGTGGCTGCCAGCCCACCGTCGACCACTGGGATCATCACCCGCTCCACCACCGCTGCTCGAAGGAGGGAGGCGGAGGTGGAGGCCCGCACGTGCCTCAGCGACCTTGCGCGCTACATCGAGTTCCTACGGGAGGAGGAGGAGCGCCTCGTCGAGCACGCAAAGAGACTTACCGCAGCCATGGCGGCAGTGCATGCCGACGCAGAGGCGAGGAATCAGGAGATCTACGAGCAGTCTGGCCGCTTCGAGAGGGGTCATCTGGAGCGGCAGAGGGCGTTTGTGGTGAGCATCACTGAAGGTGCAGCAGCGGCAGGCACCGTATTGCAGTTGTCCAACTCGTCGGTAGCTCCTCCTCCTCTTCCTCTTACTGAGTGCACTCGGCTGAGGAGAGGCTGTCGGAAGTAGTACAAAGTCCCTCCGTAGTAGTAGTATTTAGGGGGCTATTTTGTTCAGTTCATCTGACTATAGATGTGGTGGAACTGTAGAACGTACTTAAAATTAGCTAGTATATATAGTTGAACTAGCTATTTCAGTACGTGGTTGGCAACAGTTGGGGAAAAGTTTGGTCGGTTCAGCTATCGAGTTGAACTGTTTGTATAAATTAAGAACGACTTCTTAATCTATGAATGAAATCTATGCTTAATTACTGAATTTTAGTTGCAAAAATTAGATAGTGCTAGTCATTTTTAGCTCCATATTTTGACAAATCGCAGTGTTTCAAGGATTTACAAATGGCAATGTTACTACACTACTGCAGGATGCTGCTAACGCGACACTACGATCAGAGACCCTTCGACGGAACTGTGTGCGATGCAATAATCGCAAACAGTGGTGTAAAAACCCGTCAAAAAGGTGCAAAACGTTTTCTATGACAGATGCATCAAACACAGTTCAAATTTTAGTTGCGTGTGCGATGCAAGGCATACGGTTCAGTTCAATTAACTGTTTGGGATGAGGAGGAACAAAAGAAACGGGCAGCCAAATGAAGGTGTGTGCAATATAAAGCATACGGTTCACTCGGGTGAACTGTTTGTGATTATGCAACACAAAAGAAACGGTCATCCAGATCAAGGTTTGTGCAATATACGACATGCGGTTCACTCGGATGAACTGTTTGTGTTGAGACAAGAGAACATAAACGGTTCAATATAACAAGATGTGTGTGATACGCGACAAACAGGTCTGTAATCAGAAATGTGTGCGAAGACCAATAATAACACTCGGATGTCCCAAGATGCAAAATAGTAGCCAAGTGCCATTTCCTGTTTTGTTATTAACCCAACAAAAACATGGAGAATAGTAGCCAAGTGCCATTTCCTGTTTTCTTCATGTTTTTTGTATCGCAGAGTATCCATATGAAACGAAATCCAAATGCAATAAAAATTTATGGAGAATTATTCTAGAATATATGTGATTTTTGGGAGTTGGAATCACTGCAAACAAAGGCCCACATAGCCCACAAGACACCAGGGCGCGCCAGAGGCCCCTAGCGCGCGGTGGTGGGTTGTTCCCTCCCCAAACGTCGGTTGGAACTCTACTTCGGGCGCAAGAAAGCTTATATCCGGAAAAAAATCGTCTTAAAATCTCAGTGCAATCGGAGTTACGGATCTCCAGGAATATAAGAAACAGTTTTCGGCCAGATCTAGGGAGCGCGAAACAGAAGAGAATAGAGAGGGAGATCCAATCTCGAAGGGGCTCCCGCCCCTTTGCTGCCATGGAGACCAAGGGCCAGAGGGGAAACCCTTCTCCCACCTAGGGAGGAGGCCAAGGAAGAAGAAGAAGGAGGGGGGCTCTCTCCCCCTCACTTCCGGTGGCGCCGGAGTGTCGCCGGGGCAACGATCGGGACGGCGATCTACATCAACAATCTTGCTACCATCAACACCAACTCTCTCCCCCTCTATGCAGCGGTGTAACACCTCTTCCCCCCACTGTAATCTCTACTTAAACATGGTGCTCAACTCCATATATTATTTCCCAATGATCTATGGTTATCCTATGATGTTTGAGTAGATCCGTTTTGTCCTGTGGGTTAATCGTGATCTTGGTTGGTATGATTGTATATTTTATTTAAGGTGCTGTCCTATGGTGCCCTCCATTCTCGCACAAACATGAGGGGCCATCGCTATAGGGTGTTGCAATATGTTCATGGTTTGCTTATTGTCGGTGTCGCGGGGGTGACAGCAGCCTAAACGCGAATAGGTGGGTTATGGCGTATATGAGTAAAGAGGACTTGATACTTAATGCTATGGTTGAGTTTCACGACCTTAATGATCTTTAGTAGTTGCAGATGCTTGCTAAAGTTACAATCATAAGTGCATATGATCCAAGTAGATAAAGTATGTTAGCTCATGCCTCTCCCTCATATAAAATTGCAAGAATGATTACCAGTAGTTGTTATCGATTGCCTAGGGACAAATAACTTTCTTGTTGACACAAACCCTTTTACTAAACACCTAACTTTTATTATCTTGCAAAGTACTTCTAGTTTTATTGTTGCAAAGTAGTTCTAGCATCACACCTATAAACTAGTTTCATACTTGTTTTCAGTAAAGCAAACATCAAGTGTGCGTAGAGTTGTATCGGTGGTCGATAGAACTTGAGGGAATATTTGTTCTGCCTTTAGCTCCGCATTGGGTTCGGCACTTATTTATCGAAAAAGGCTACAAACAATCCCTATACTTGTGGGTTATCAAGACCTTTTTCTGGCGCCGTTGCCAGGGAGCAATAGCGTGGGATGAATATTCACGTGTGTGCTTGTTTGCTTTATCACTAAGTAGATTTTATTTCCTGTTCTAAGTTGTTCTCTATCTTTAGTTATGGATATGGAACACGAAACACACAAAAAATTAGTGGTACTTGCTACTCATGGAGATGGGGAACCTCCTAAAACCCTCGATGCTCGTTATGTGAAAAGTATTATGCACTACTTCGATAATCCTGAGAAAACCCCATTCAACTTGATAATGAGAGTAATGTTGGATCAACGTGAATACTTTATGGATTATCGCTTGACTAAAAAGGGAAAACTTTTATGGGATCAAATTGAAATGTTGCAATGGTATGCTTGGAATCTATGCTTGAGATATGATTATACTTGTTGCTCTAAGATTGAGGTTCCACACCTTCCCTATTCATGCGAATTTAATGATAGTGAAACATTGGCTTCTTATGCTAGAGGTATATGATTATTAGGATGCGGAACATATAGAAGAATTTTTTGCTTTTAAGGGTGCATATGAAATTGAATCTTTGTTTGAAAAGTTTGAAGATTTTGATGATTCAGTTTATAGACCTAAAAATCTTGATATCCTTAAATATTGCTATGATAATTATAAATACAATTATGGTATTGATGTGTTTATTGAGAATAACTCCGCTGTCTAAGAAAAGATTAATATTTTGCAGGAGTCTATGGAAGAAGAAATTGATGAAACTGCGAGCTCATTTGATGAAAAAGATGATGAGGAGAGCGAAGAACAAAAGGAGGAAGAGCGGATTAGCTAGCCGTGCCTACCTTCTAATGAGAGTAATTCTTCAACTCATACATTGTTTAATGTCCCTTCATTCTTACCGAATGATGAATGCTATGATAATTGCTATGATCCCGTTGATTCATTTGAAATATCCCTTTTTGATGAAATTGATGCTTGCTATGCTTGTGGCCAAGATGCCAATATGAATTATGCCTATGGATATGAACTTGCTATAGTTCCTTATGTTAAGAATGACATTGTTGCTATTGCACCCACACGTGATAGTCCTATTATATTTTTGAATTCTCCCAACTACACTATATCGAAGAAGTTTGCTCTTGTTAAGGATTATATTAATGGGTTGCCTTTTACTATTGCACATGATGATTTTGATGAATATATATATGCATGTTCTTGCTGCTCCGACTTGCAATTATTATGATGGAGGAACTATATCTCCGCCTCTGTATGTTTCCAACACGATAAAATTGCGAGAAATTGCTTATGCCATGTATTGGCCTTTACTTGATGTGCATGAATTGTTCTTGTATGACATGATGATGTAGAGGAAGAGAGTTAGACTTTGTCATTGCTTGATATATGTTGCTTTGTGCTCACTACTAAATGCCAAATCATTGTTAATTAAAATTGGCTTTGATATACCTTGGGATCCGGGTGGATCCATTACTTGAGCACTTTATGCCTAGCTTAATGGCTTTAAATAAAGCGCTGCCAGGGAGACAACCCGGAAGTTTTAGAGAGTCACTTATTTATGTTGAGTGCTTTTATAAAGTTTAAAAGCAAAAAAATATAGACGGGAACTTAAAAACCTTTTCACAAAAGAGAAGCGATTGGAAGTTATGCACTGGAGAAGTGAGGGTCGACTTTGAACACTTGTGTTCATGCTTATGGAAACAATATAGAATTTTTCATGAATATTCTCACAAAAATAATTATCCCCTTGTACAATTCCATTGTATTATAAAAATAATGTGCCAAGATTTTCCTTTAGGATGATTAGATTGCTTGTTCGTTTGTGCGGTGCAAAACAGAAACTTTGGCTGTAGTGCTCGATTTTACATTTTTTACTGGAATGTCAAATGGTTCTGAAACATTTTGCATTGTCTTTATATACAAAATGTTTATTTTGTCCTAATTTTTCAGAATTTTTTGAGTTACAAAAGTATGGTAGATGTTTGAATCTTTACAGACTATCCTGTTTTCACAGATTGCTGTTATAGCTTCATTATTTGCATATGTTTGAATTCTTGTTGAAACCTCCTTGACTTGGGGCCATAGAATTATGATAGCATACATTGGGTATTTTTGTTTATAATTATACAGTAATGTTACAGCAGTACATGATGGGATTTCATTGCCATATTCACTAATGCCGCCACTAAAAGTTTGGTTAAGTTTTGTGTGGATGAAGTGATCAAAGATCGAGGAGGTCTCGATATGAGGAGAAGGAGGAGAGGCAAGAGCTCAAGCTTGGGGATGCCCAAGGCACCCCAAGTAAATATTCAAGGAGACTCAATCGTCTAAGCTTGGGGATGCCTTGAAAGGCATCCCATCTTTCTTCAACAAGTATTGGTATGTTTTCGGTTTCGTTTCGTTCGCATGACATGTGCAAATCTTGGAGCGTCTTTTGCTTTTAATTTTCAATTTTGTTTTATGCACCATGCTGGTATGAGATAGTCCATGGTTCATTTATAGAATACTCATTGCACTTCACTTATATCTTTTGAGTATGGCTTTATAGAATGCTTCATGTGCTTCACTTATATCATTTAAAGTTTGGATTGCCTGTTTCTCTTCGTATAGAAAATTGTTGTTTGTAGAATTCTCTTTTGCTTCAATTATATTTATTAGAGAATGATCTTTTTTAGGAAGAATTAAGCTCTCATGCTTCACTTATATCTATTTAGAGAGTCAAAAGGAATTGGTCAATTGCATGGTTAGTCATAAAATCCTACATTAAACTTATGGATCACTGAATATGATATGTTTGATTCCTTGCAATAGTTTTGCGATATAGAGATGGAATATGTGGGAGGTACTAGTAAATGGTTGTGTTTAGTTAGAATATTGGTGTTAAGGTTTGTGACTCCCGAAGCATGCACGTATAGTCTCTCGTTATGCTATGATGTTGGAGCATGATTTATTATTGATTGTCTTCCTTATGAGTGGCGGTCGGGGACGGGCGATGGTCTTTTCCTACCAATCTATCCCCCTAGGGGCACATAGTAGTTCTTTGCTTCGAGGGCTAATAAACTTTTGCAATAAGTATATGAGTTCTTTATGACTAATGTGAGTCCATGGATTATACGTGAAAGTGCGTTATATCGACTAGAGGGGGGGTGAATAGGCGATTTTTATGAAAGTCTTCAAAACGTGGAAGTTATGAAGACAAACGATAGAAATAAACCTATTACCCTGCAGCGGAAGGTAGACTACACTAGGCAAGCCATAGTCAAGTATTCAATAGAGTGAAAGCACAATGACTAATAGCAACAATGCAGTAAGGATCAGGTAGGAAGATATTATGAAGCAAAACAGAACACACAGTCACTCAGTGAAGATAAAAGATAGTGCAATCATACAATGACTTCACAAGGAGTAACAGTACGTAAAGAGAAGGGAAGGATGCAACCAGTGACTCATTGAAGACAATGATTTGTTGGACCAGTTCCAGTTGCTGTGACAACTGTACGTCTGGTTAGGGCGGCTAGGTATTTAAACCTGAGGACACACAGTCCCGGACACCCAGTCCTGAACACGCAGCTCAGGACACCCAGTCCTCACCGTATTCCCCTTGAGCTAAGGTCACACAGACCTTGCCCAATCACTCTGGTAAGTCTTCAAGTTAGACTCCCAAACCTTCACAGACTTCGTTCACCGGCAATCCACAATGTCTCTTGGATGCTCAGAATGCGACGCCTAACCGGCTGGAGGATTCACAGTCCTCAAGTGTAATAAGTCTTCAGACCACACAGACAAGAAGACTTAAGTGATGCCTAATTCTCTTTGGCTCTGGGTGGTTAGGGCTTTATCCTTGCAAGGAATTCTCTCTCAAAAGCTTCGAGGTGGGTTGCTCTCAAACGACAAAAGCCGTATACTAACTCTGAGCAGCCAACCGTTTATGGTTGTAGGGGGTGGGCTATTTATAGCCACTAGGCAACCCGGCCTGATTTGTCCGAAATGACCCTGGGTCACTAAGGAACTGACACGTGTACCAACGGTCAGATTTCAAACTCACACGGCAACTTTACTTGGGCTACAAGAAAAGCTGACTTGTCCGACTCTGGACAAGATTCGCTCTCATAGTCTTCACTCGAAGACATAGGTTTTGGTTAGGCATCACTTCAGTCATTCTGATTGGTTCTCTTGGACCCCACTTAACAGTACGGTGGTTCCTATGACTCAACAAAGAAGAAAAAGAACTATGAAAGATCTAAGTCTTCGAGCTCCATAGGCTTCATGCGATGTCTTCTCTTGTCACAGTCTTCAATGTGAATATCTTCATATACCACCTTTGACATCAATGTCTTCATACATTTTTAGGGGTCATCTCTGGTAGGAAAACCGAATCAATGAGGGACTTCTACCTGTGTTATCCTGCAATTCTCACAAACACATTAGTCCCTCAACTAGGTTTGTCGTCAATACTCCAAAACCAACTAGGGGTGGCACTAGATGCACTTACAATCTCCCCCTTTTTGGTGATTGATGACAAACTAGTTGAAGTTTTCAACAGGGAATATAATATGTGAAATTGTAAAGGATAAGGAATTGTCTTCATAAGTTGCAAGGGCTCCCCCTGAAGATGTGCATATAAGTAGTTTGCTTTTGGAATGCAAATGGACATGGCAGGTTGTGCTTGTGGAGATCCTCTTCAACTTATGATGACAATCCACTATGCATGTGAAGGTATGTGAAGATAATGACATGCATAATGGAAAATGGACGTCTGCAAAATGATCTAAGTGCGGAATTTATCGTCGCACATGCGGAATTTATCATCGCATCATAAAACGGCAAGTAGGTAGCAGACGACCATCGAGTTTAAGTGTTACAACTCAAAAAACCAAATGTATCAAAACGAGAGTTGTAAACACGAAGCAAAATATGAAGCACCCGCCCATATGGACCCGCTTGAAGACTATTAAACTCATATGCTTCTCCCCCTTTTGTCAGTAAGGACCAAAAAGGTTTGAAGACATAGAGCCTCTACTCGTTCCCATGAAGAGTAGGTGAAGCAGCAGGGTCGTTGGTGGTGTTCGGCGGTGCAGAGGAGCTTGGAGCAGTGTGAAGCATGCTGAAGGAGCGCGGTGAAGTAGCATCGTCTCATCCTCGATCACTCTGGCATTTACAGTTGCAGCAGAGGAAGAGAACTCAGAGTCAAACTTGAAGCGCTCAGAGAAGCCATCCTGTTGAAGATCATCTTCAGAACACATCAGCGTCAGCCCTTTCCATGTGCGTCGAGAGGTTTCAGGGCAACAAAGCATTCTTGGTGGCAAGATTGCGAATGCGATTGACATCCACCAAGAGGCTTTGCATTTGACGCTTGAGCCAGTCATGATGCCTATCCTATCTCTGATGAAGAGCCACCAGAAGCTCTCGGTCATTGAGAACACAAGTGCGCTTCTTGGGTCATTGGGCAATGGTGGCTATCAGTGGCTTCAGTAAGGGCAGGATGTGGTGCACGTGTAGTGCCAGCCAAGGGATACACACGAGTTACGGCTTCAACGCCTTCAACGTTCTGAGAAAAACTTTGATGCTCTGCATTCTGAAGACTTAGAGGTTCCTTCGCAGGCTCAGGATAGATGGCTTCAATAGACATATCCTCATCAGGCATAAAGATCCGATGATTGCGAGCAGATGGCTGATATGAGATAGCGGAGTGAAGTTTGATCAGCCGCATTACCTATGGGGCGTAGAACTTCAAGCCAAACAGATCAGAGCCTGATGCAGCAAGTTGGCGAATGAAGAAGTCCTGCGCATTGAAGCATTTGCCATGAAGAATATAGAAGCCCAAAGTCTTCATTGCACCTTCCAGCTTGGCCTGTGGAGAGTGCCCTTTGATGGGCCAGAGAGTTCGCCTTATGATGTGATAAATAGTTCTTGGCAGATACTCTAGGTCTTGAACAAAGAACTCTTTGAGATATGCAGCATCTTGGGGCAATGGCTTCATCATACTGAGCATCTGACTCATGTTAGGTTCAGGCTTCTGAAAGATGCTCTCCACAGCTTCACTGTGAAGTTGACAGCCAGATTCGTAGAGATTGCCAGGAGTGGGTAGACCAGTGAGCTCAATGATGTCAATGGCTTTTGCTTCGTGATGAACATTTCCTGTCATCCACTCCAGGACCCAAGTCTTCGGATCTCTGTACCGCGGATGTGAAGTGTGTCATAGAATTGGAGCAGCAACTCTTCATTCCAATGCTCTTGGTCAGTGACGAATGGCAGCAATCCAACCTCTTTGAAGCAATCCAGAGCCTCTTCCAGACAGGGCAGACCAGCTATTGCTTCAATGTCAAGACACTTGTGGGGGAAGATGCGACCTTGATTGTAAAGAATGCAGGAGTAATAGCTTTGCTGCGGATAGCTCCAGAACCGATCAGATGATATTCTTTCCCTTGAGTAGGGGTTCCTGGAGCTATTGAAGAATGTGTTGTCTGCTCTGAAGCCATTGATATTGAAGGATTCAGGTGCTGATGCAGGACCTGGGAACCTGGGCAATCTTGGGATTGGCTTCTGTACCTGAGGCTTGTGCTCAACATGATAGTCGAACTGGGGACCGACAGACGCAGGAACAGAAGCAGCAGGATCAGTGGCTTCGCTGACTTCTGTGCTTTTGTTGGTGAGGGCTCCACATTTGCTTCAGCCATGACAGCGTCAGTGGCTTCAGTGGTGTTGGTGGTGGCAGCCTCAAGATTTTCAACCTCCACTTGACGAGCTGGAGGGTCGGTCACAATCACGTTCTCCTCGAGAACCGCTTCTTGGTGGGACAGGGAGTAGCAGCTTGTGGGACTTCTTCTTCATCGGCTGATGCAGCCGGAATGTCTTCAACAGTTTTAGCTTCAGATGCAGAGACTTGAGGCATTGGACCTTTGCGAAGCCTGCGCAACACGGGCGACGCCTGTGGAGTTGGTGTTGGCTGGGCCTCAGAGTCTTCTTCCTCTTGTGGGCGATCAGCCCATGAAGCATCTTGTGCAATTGGCGTCAGTGGACGACCAATGCTGATGAGTTTGTTGTGCGTTAGCGCTGGTGATGATACTTGTTGGTGCTCTAGCTGAGGAAGGACTACATCATCTTCAACATGGTCATGGTGACCAATGTCTTCAGCAACGATGGGATCAGCTGCTGGAAAGTCTTCAGCTTCATGAGCCTCTGTGAAAGTAGGCTCATGGATTGTCAGTTGGCGTTCAGCGTCGGGACGAACCATGGAAATGGGTTCAACAATCAAAGGCTCTATGTAAGCAGCCCGATCTTTCTTGGTCTTCCTCTTCTTCTTGGAGGGGGCAGTAGGAGAGGCTTTAGGATGTTTCCTCTTCCTGGCTTCAGCTTCAGCAGTCCTGGTCTTCTTCAGCTCTGAAGCGGTTGACCGGGCTTTTGGCTTCGAGCCAGTCATGCTGGTTGGGAAGACAATGGGATCTGCTTCCTGCCTTGGTGTGTCGGGTTCAGCCGTAGCGGGCTTCTTCTTCTTCTTTGGAGCCATCCTGGGGTCGATGCCAGGACGCCCAAGGGCCTTGCGCTTCTCAGCCTCATTGTAGGCTTGCACACACCTGTCAGCCGGAACCTTCATGCGCTCACGAGAACCCTGAGCTTCTGCACGTTTCGTGAGAAAGGCTTCCTTGAGCTCGTGCAGCATAATCTTGAAGTTCTTCATCTCTTGCACGCTGAGCTTGGCCATATGCTTCTTGAACTGAGATTTCTCAAAGTCAATCTTCTGCTTTAGTTCAACAATGCGCTGGGCGATAGCTAACTCTGAAGCAATGGCGCCATGGAAGGCGACACTGAGGCCAATGGGAAGTTGCAGATCGTCGAAGCTGATGTTGGGCGTGTCAAACCATTCATCAATGAAGTTATGGATGATTGCCACATCAAAGAGAGGCAGATTATTGAAGATTTCTGCTTCTTCTTTGCTCTTGATCAGTTGCTCAAGAGCGTCATCTGCAAGATCTTCATCGCTGGACAGATCAATGGCATCATTACGCAGAACAACAGCAACTGTCAGTTCTTGGCCGGTGTGTGGCAGAGGCATCTTGACCTTCTGTGGCTTGGAGATGCGTGACAAATCTTCCGACTGCACACTGTCTTCAGGAGGTGGGCTTCGCCCGTGAGATTTTTGGGGCAGAGGCAGGTTTTGAAGCTTTTGGCTGCTTCAGCTTCTTTGGCTTCGGCGCTGCAGGCGCTTCATCTGATTCAGCGTCATCTGCAGGCTCATTCACGGCTGTCCCTTGAACCACGATGTGAGTGATGAGGCCTTCAAGATTGTAGAAGGGCCCAAGAAGATTGGGTTCAGCTTCGCGAGTTCCATCGGCACGGGGAGCAGAGGGACCAGGGTTGAAATCTAAACCCAAAGTCTTCTTGTTCTGCTTCGCTGAGTTCTGAGCAAACTAGAAGTTGCGCTTAAACAGATTGTCGTCACGACACCATAGCAGGGACGATGGGTCAGCATCCGCAGGCTGTGGTCCACGGACCATGCAGGGATAGAAGCCTTGTTCAAAGGATTCATCTCTGGTCCTGGGTTGAAGATTTTTGTAGAGGATGTCTCCCCATGGTCGCTTGATGGCATTCTTTTCAGCATATTCCTTTGTCACAAATCTGTACTTGAACCACTATTCTGCCCAATAGCGTCGAATCCATTGGATTCGTGTTTTGCGCTGATTGTAATCCTCTTCAGGGTCTGTCTTGTACAGTTCTGAGAGGTCATCTGGCAGATCTCTTGATGTTTCTCCACGACGCTTTCTGCCACCCTTCCTTGCTGATTTCTCTAAAGCCATGAACTTTAAACTGAAAGGCTTCAATACGTTCAAAGGCTTCAAGGGCTTTCGCTTGCTGGACAGACAAGAACTGGCTTCAGGAGAATTGATATGATGATGTAAGAATTCTGCAAATGAATGCAGACTATGAGAACCAAGGGATTCTCCCACGGACATGTACCTGTGATAGCATTAAGGTG
Source organism: Triticum aestivum (assembly GCF_018294505.1). Classification (NCBI taxonomy): domain Eukaryota; kingdom Viridiplantae; phylum Streptophyta; class Magnoliopsida; order Poales; family Poaceae; genus Triticum; species Triticum aestivum. The sequence continues at coordinate 208,708,039 of NC_057812.1, forward strand.
CGAGGGAAGGGGAAGAGGTCATATGCATTCTCAGAAGATTTTGAATATTAATCAGTTTAGAAGACATTGACCTCATCGTGCGAAGACATTCACTCATAGATAAGGAGTTGGTTCCAGATTTGTACGAATCCAGAAATCAGTACAAGTGAGGAATCTAACTACTTTGTGAAGCATAAGTGAATATACTAGGCATGTTATGATATGTAGTATGAGAGAGATGCAACTTGTGTGAATAGAAACTGCTTGTGGTAGAAAGTGACAAAGCCATAGGATCAACGGTGCCGTAAAAAGGAAGTTTTATTTACCACACTAAGAACTGCTAGACGGAGTGGAAGAGGAGGCCGATTAGTTTGATCTTCCGTGCCCTAACTTGGTGACGGAGGACACCTACGGCGACAGCGGAGAGGACGATGTCCGCGGTCGGCGTGAAGACGGCGTCGGAGAGGTTGCGGCAGCGAAGCGCTTCGTCGCCGGCATCGTCGAGGGCTAGCGGTGGCGCTAGGGTTCATGCGAGAGTGGAAGAAGAGATAATGACCGCAGGTACAGGGGCGGCACGACGTTATTACATAGGTGCCCCTGGCGATTCGCATCTGAGGAACACGTGGCCATCATGCAGCATTTTGGGGTTTGTTCCACGTCCCATGCACGCCTGGATTGTCGGGTGGACGTTCCTACTTCTCCGGGTTTCATGTGGAGGAATGAGCATTGAAAGCGGACTTAAGGTTTGTCTCTGTATCTTCCACTGACAAGGACGCAGAGAAGACATTCGACAGTTTCAATAGAATGCATATGATTTGGAGAGATAGAGTTTGAGATAGAAAGCACAAAGAGGTTAGGGTCCGATCACATTCACTTAGTTCAAAAGATTCAACAAGAAGACATAGCTATAAGTGAATGTTGTAGAGGACAGAACACTAGTATATATGTATATAATCAACATAGTGAAGATAATCATGAAAACATGTTGAAATTGAAGCCAAACCAAATGTGAAGACATAGCAAGGTAACGCCATGAGTGAAACACTTCAAATAGAAGATTTGGTGGTGGCGTTACCCACCATATAGGAAGTATTAGACCCAGACACGGAGCACAATTATCGTGGCGCTCCGAAGTCAAATTCCACATTAATGTATTCACACTTAGAATGTATGTCTTCATTGATTGAAGATATACTTTACTTCGTGTGTTGCACATCTAAGTCATCAATATGCATAAGGGTTAGGATGTGTGCCTGATCACAGGACATTTGAGGATTCCAGGATATTTAGCTCACACCATAACTTGCAAAATCTCTTCTCATCCAAGGGCTTGGTGAAGATATCTGCCAATTGCTCTTCAGTGTTGACGTGTATGATATCAATATCTTCCTTCACAACATGATCTCTGAGAAAGTGATGACGAATTTCAATGTGCTTTGTCTTCGAGTGCTGAACTGGGTTGTTGGCAATCTTGATGGCGCTTTCGTTGTCGCAGTAGAGTGGCACTTGCTTCAGATGAATGCCATAGTCCTTGAGTGTTTGCTTCATCCACAGAAGCTGAGCGCAGCAAGATCCAGCAGCAATGTATTCAGATTCAGCAGTGGAGAGAGATACACAGTTCTGCTTCTTTGAAGACCAACATACAAGTGATCGTCCCAGAAAGTGACATGTGCCTGATGTAGACTTGCGATCCACTTTGTCACCAGCATAATCAGCATCCGAGAATCCAACCAGATCAAACTCTGAGCCCTTTGGATACCATAATCCTAGAGTTGGGGTGTGAGCCAAATATCGAAGAATTCGCTTCACAGCTAAGTGATGCGACTCCTTTGGTGCCGCTTGGAATCGAGCACACATGCAAACACTAAGCATAATATCTGGCCTAGATGCACATAGATAAAGTAAAGAACCAATCATGGAGCGGTATACCTTTTGATCGAACTCTTTACCATTGTCGTCAGGACCCAGATGATGCTTGGCTGGCATTGGCGTCGTGAAGCCTTTGCAGTCTTGCATACCGAACTTCTTCAGGCAATCTTTGAGATACTTCTCTTGAGATATGAAGATGCCGTTGCGTTGCTGTCGTATTTGAAGACCGAGAAAGAACTTCAGCTCTCCCATCATAGACATTTGATATTGCTCTTGCATCATATATCCAAACTCTTCACTGTACTTCTGATTGGTGCAGCCGAAGATAATGTCATCCACATATATTTGGCACACAAACAGTTCACCATCATATGTCTTCGTGAAGAGAGTGGGGTCGAGGGAACCAGGTATGAAGCCTTTGCTCTTCAGGAAGTATTTGAGTGTGTCATACCAGGCCCGAGGGGCTTGTTTGAGGCCATACAGTGCCTTGTTGAGCTTGTATACCATGTCAGGATGTTTTGGATCTTCAAAGCCAGGTGGTTGTGCAACATACACTTCTTCTTCAATCTTGCCATTGAGAAAGGCGCTCTTCACATCCATTTGATAAAGAAGTATGTTGTGATGATTTGCATAGGCCAGCAGTATGCGTATGGCTTCAAGTCTAGCCACAGGAGCAAATGTTTCATCGAAGTCAATGCCTTCGACTTGAGTATATCCTTGAGCAACGAGACGAGCTTTGTTTCTGACAACTTGACCATGCTCATCTTGTTTGTTGCGGTATATCCATTTTGTGCCTATTATGTTGTGCTTCCGAGGATCGGGACGCTTAACCAGTTCCCATACATTATTCAGCTCAAACTGTTGAAGCTCTTCTTGCATAGCTTGAATCCATTCAGGTTCCATGAAGGCTTCTTCAACTTTCTTGGGTTCTGTTATTGAGACGAATGCGAAGTGCCCATAGAAATTTGCTAGCTGAGTTGCCCTTGAACGAGTGAGTGGACCGGGTGCATTGATGCTATCAATTATTCTTTCAATCTGCACTTCATTGGCAACACGAGGATGTACAGGGCAAAGATTTTGCTCTTGCTGATCATTGTCGTTGTTAGAGGGAATGTCTTCAGGCTGAGCATTGTCTTCAGGTTGATCAGGTGCTGAGATGATAAGTTCTTCTTCAGGATGAGCTTTAGAAGGTATAATTTCTCCAGTTCCCATTAGCTTGATTGATTCACTGGATGGAACTTCATCTAGCACATTTGGCAGGTGCTCTCTTTGTGAACCGTTGGTCTCATCGAACCGCACATCCACTGTTTCAACCACTTTATAATGAAAGAGATTGAAGACTCTGTAGGAGTGCGAATCCTTTCCATATCCAAGCATAAAACCCTCATGTGCTTTTGGTGCAAACTTTGAGGTGTGATGTGGGTCCTTGATCCAGCACCTGGCGCCAAATACTCTGAAGTAACTGACATTTGGCTTCTTGCCAGTAAGGAGCTCATAAGATGTCTTGTTCAGAAGCTTGTGAAGATAAACACGATTGATTGTATGGCATGCAGTATCAATGGCTTCAGGCCAGAATTTTCTTGGAGTCTTGTATTCATCTAGCATCGTTCTGGCCATCTCAATGAGTGTTCTGTTCTTGCGTTCGACGACGCCATTCTGCTGTGGCGTGTACGGGGCTGAGAATTCATGTGTGATGCCCAAGGTATCAAGATATGTATCAAGGCCAGTGTTCTTGAATTCAGTGCCATTGTCACTTCTGATGTGCTTTATCTTGGCGCCATAGTTGTTCATTGCTCGATTGGCGAAGCGTCTGAAGACATCCTGCACTTCAGTCTTGTAAAGGATTATGTGCACCCAAGTATATCTAGAATAATCATCAACAATGACAAAGCCATAGAGACAAGCAGTAGTAGTAAGAGTTGAGTAATGAGTGGGACCGAAAAGATCCATGTGAAGCAGTTCGAAGGGTCGAGTAGTAGTCATGATTGTCTTCGAGGGATGTTTGGCCCTCGTCATCTTCCTGCTTCACAGGCACCGCATAAGTGATCTTTCTTGAACTTGACGCCCTCGATGCCTATGACATGCTTCTTCTTTGCAAGGGTGTGGAGGTTCCTCATGCCAGCATGCCCAAGCCTCCGATGCCAGAGCCAGCATTCTGAAGCTTTTGCTAGAAGACATACGGCAAGCTGTGGTCCTGCTGAGAAATCTACCACGTACAAATCATCTTTTCGATACCCTTCAAATACTAGAGACTTGTCAGATTCCATTAGAACAAGGCAACGATATTTTCCAAATATTACGATCATGTTCAAATCGCAAAGCATTGAGACAGACATTAAGTTGAAGCCAAGGGATTCAACAAGCATGACTTTATCCATGTGTTGATCCTTTGAGATTGCAACTCTACCTAGACCCAATACCTTACTTTTACCAGTGTCAGCAAATGTGATGTGGCTCTTGTCGGATGGACGTAAGGTTGAGTCCATAAGAAGGCTTCTTTTGCCAGTCATGTGATTTGTACACCCACTATCAATAATCCATTCTGAAGACGCTGGTGTCGTACCCTACAGTGCAGTTAGGGGGATAGGCTTCACGAAGAGAATTGTGAAGCAAAAACATTTGACGAACCAGTGGGTTATGAAAGCTTAGATCCAGATTAGGACTAATAGGGAGAGTAGCAAGCGATTCAGGAATGAAGTACATAGTAAGACCATTCGGGCATTTGATCTTGCGCCCTACAAGATGTTTAAGGTCCCCAGCAATAGCGTCAGACGATTTTGGTTTTCTGCTGGAGACCTTTCCCTGCAAAAGAGAGTTAAGCTTTCTTAGCCACCCACATCTTCAAGGGTGGCTTAGAAGCAATAAGTCTAAGTGCAGCATCTGAGAACTTTGGCTTTGGAGCCCTAGCAAACAGTCTCGCAGGCGGACAATAGTACTCATAAGAATAAGCAGAATAGTTCTTGGTCTTATGAACATGGCGGTTTGATGAACCGCTCTCATATTCATAGGCCTGAGTATGGTTTCCCTGCAAAACATTTGCGTTAGTGTGACTCAGGTGAGTCCTCTGTCTGTATGAAGCCTTTGGACCGTATGAAGCCTTTGGTCTGAGGTTTGTCTTCTTCACGTGAGGTGTCATGATGACATTCACAGGAAGATTCTCCAGACACTTTTCGGAACCCAGATCTTCTTCATAGGCGGTCCATTCCTGCAGTTAGTACCAATGTACCTGGCAAACACTTCACCATTCTGATTCTTAAACAGTTTATAGTTTGCATCAAAGGATTCATCAATGACAATGGGGTTAGCACAAGTGAAGCCAGATAGAGTGGATGGATCTGCTGAAGTTCCTTTGCAGCAACCCATGTGGTTTTGGGGTACTGCTCAGGTTTCCAGTAAGAGCCATCAGCATTCATTTTCCTTACGAACCCAACACCCTCTTTCCTCGGGTTTCGGTTCAGATCTGCTTTTTGAGGACATCACATAGTGTCTGATGCCCTTTAAGACTTTTGTACATCCCTGTTTCAAGCAATGTCTTCAACCTAGCATTCTCATCAGCAATAGCAGTGGTATCCTCAGCAGAGGGGTTAGTTCCCACATCAACAGTTGAAGATATTGCAACAGTAGCAGCAGTAGAACATTCAGCAACAGAAGTAGCATTATCACGCTCAATGCATTTAAGACATGGTGGTTCAAATCCTTCCTGAGCGGAACTGATCTGTTCGGCGCGAAGTGACTCGTTTTCCTTTTGAAGATCTTCATGATCCGCTCTCAATTTCTCAAGATCTTGCTTCCTTTGAAGATAATCATAGGAAAGCTTTTCATGAGTTGTTGAGAGCGTTTCATGACGACTTTCAAGTTCCTCATACTTAACGTGAAGATTTTTTATGTCTTCAATTAAGGACTCAGATCGAGTCATTTCAGCACCTAACAGATCATCGCTTCTGTCTAATAGTTTTTGAATATGTTCCATAGCTTTCTGTTGTTCAGTTGCAATTTTAGCAAGTGTTTTGTAGCTGGGTTTTGAACCACAATCAGAGTCATCATCACTAGATGTTTGATAGTGAGTAGTGCGTGTGTTTACCTTGGCACCGCGTGCCATGAAGCAGTAGGTAGGAGTAGAGTAGTCCTTGTCATTTGCATTTGTGTCGGTGGTGAAGTCATTGTCTTCAGTGTTGAAGATGGACTTGGCAACGTATGCTGTAGCCAGACTTGCAACGCCAGAATCGGACTCCTCCTCAGACTCCACCTCCGCCTCCTCAGAAGCGGACTCCTCCTCTGAATCCATTTCCTTGCCAACAAACGCACGTGCCTTGCCAGATGAGCTCTTCTTCTGTGATGAAGACTTTGAGGAAGACTTGGAAGAAGACTTTGAGTATTTCTTCTTCTTCTTGTCGTCAGAGTCATATTCCTTGCTCTTCTTCTTCTTTTTGTTCTCATTGTCCCACTGCGGACACTCAGAGATGATGTGGCCAGGTTTCTTGCACTTGTGACATGTTTTCTTCTTGTAGTCGTGAGCAGAAGCTTCATCATTCCTTGAGCTTGATCGGGAAGACTTTCTGAAACCTTTCTTCTTGGTGAATTTTTGGAACTTCTTCACAAGCATAGCAAGTTCCCTTCCAATGTCTTCAGGATCATCCGAACTGCTGTCAGATTCTTCTTCAGATGAGGAGACAGCTTTTGCCTTCAAGGCACGAGTTCGCCCATAGTTTGGACCGTAGATATCTCTTTTCTCAGAAAGCTGAAACTCATGTGTGTTGAGCCTCTCAAGTATGTCAGACGGATCGAGTGTCTTGAAATCAGGACGTTCTTGAATCATCAGGGCTAGGGTGTCAAACGAACTATCAAGTGATCTCAGTAGTGTCTTGACGACTTCATGCTTGGTGATCTCAGTAGCGCCGAGGGCTTGAAGCTCATTTGTGATGTCAGTGAGTCGGTCAAATGTGAGCTGGACATTCTCATTGTCATTTCTCTTGAAGCGGTTGAAGAGGTTGCGAAGGACACTGATTCTCTGATCTCTCTGGGTTGAGACGCCTTCATTGACCTTGGAGAGCCAGTCCCAGACCAGCTTAGATGTTTCCAAAGCACTCACACGGCCATACTGTCCTTTGGTTAGATGACCGCAGATGATATTCTTGGCAGTAGAGTCCAGTTGAACGAACTTCTTGACATCAGCAGCAGTGACACCTTCTCCAGCCTTGGAAACGCCGTTCTTGACGACATACCATAGGTCGACGTCAATGGCTTCAAGATGCATGCGCATCTTATTCTTCCAGTAGGGATATTCAGTTCCATCGAAGACGGGGCACGCAGCGGAGACTTTAATTATCCCTGCAGTCGACATAGCTAAAACTCCAGGAGGTTAAACCGAATCACACAGAACAAGGGAGCACCTTGCTCTGATACCAATTGAAAGTGCGTTATATCGACTAGAGGGGGGTGAATAGGCGATTTTTATGAAAGTCTTCAAAACGTGGAAGTTATGAAGACAAACGATAGAAATAAACCTATTACCCTACAGCGGAAGGTAAACTACACTAGGCAAGCCATAGTCAAGTATTCAATGGAGTGAAAGCGCAATGACTAATAGCAGCAATGTAGTAAGGATCAGGTAGGAAGATATTATGAAGCCAAATAGAAAACACAGTCACTCAGTGAAGATAAAGGATAGTGCAATCATACAATGACTTCACAAGGACCAACAGTAAGTAAAGGGAAGGAAAGGTTGAAACTAGTGACACGTTGAAGACACTTATTTGTTGGACCAGTTCCAGTTGCTGTGACAGCTGTACGTCTAGTTAGGGCGGCTAGGTATTTAAACCTGAGGACACACAGTCTCGGACACCCAGTCCTGAACACGCAGCTTAGGACACCTAGTCCTCACCGTATTCCCCTTGAGCTAAGGTCACACAGACCTCGCCCAATCACTCTGGTAAGTCTTCAAGGTAGACTCTCAAACCTTCATAGACTTCGTTCACCGGCAATCCACAATGTCTCTTGGATGCTTAGAACGCAACGCCTAACCGGCTGGAGGATTCACAATCCTCAAGTGTAATAAGTCTTCAGATCACACAGACAAGAAGACTAAAGTGATGCCTAATTCTCTTTGGCTCTGGGTGGTTAGGGCTTTATCCTCGCAAGGAATTCTCTCTCAAAGGCTTCGAGGTGGGTTGCTCTCAAACAACAAAAGCCATACTCTGAATCTGAGCACCCAACCGTTTATGGTTGTAGGGGGTGGGCTATTTATAGCCACTTGGCAACCCGACCTGATTTGTCCGAAATGACCCTGGGTCACTAAGGAACTGACACGTGTTCCAACGGTCAGATTTCAAACTCACATGGCAACTTTACTTGGGCTACAAGCAAAGCAGACTTGTCCGACTCTATACAAGATTCGCTCTCAAAGTCTTCACTCGGAGACATAGGTTTTGTTTAAGCATCACTTCAGTCATTCTGACTAGTTCTCTTGGACCCCACTTAACAGTATGGTGGTTCCTATGACTCAACAAAGAGGAAGAAAAAGAACTACGAAAGATCTAAGTCTTCGAGCTCCATAGGCTTCATGCGATGTCTTCTCTTGTCATAGTCTTCAATGTGAATATCTTCATATACCACCTTTGACTTCAATGTCTTCATACATTTTTAGGGGTCATCTCTGGTAGGAAAACCGAATCAATGAGGGACTTCTACCTGTGTTGTCCTGCAATTCTCACAAACACATTAGTCCCTCAACTAGGTTTGTCGTCAATACTCCAAAACCAACTAGGGGTGGCACTAGATGCACTTACAATCTCCGTAACTTGCAAAATCTCTTCTCATCCAAGGGCTTGGTGAAGATATCTGCCAATTGCTCTTCAGTGTTGACGTGTATGATATCAATATCTTCCTTCACAACATGATCTCTGAGAAAGTGATGACGAATTTCAATGTGCTTTGTCTTCGAGTGCTGAACTGGGTTGTTGGCAATCTTGATGGCGCTTTCGTTGTCGCAGTAGAGTGGAACTTGCTTCAGATGAATGCCATAGTCCTTGAGTGTTTGCTTCATCCATAGAAGCTGAGCGCAGCAAGATCCAGCAGCAATGTATTCAGATTCAGCAGTGGAGAGAGATACACAGTTCTGCTTCTTTGGAGACCAACATACAAGTGATCGTCCCATAAAGTGACATGTGCCTGATGTAGACTTGCAATCCACTTTGTCACCAGCATAATCAGCATCCGAGAATCCAACCAGATCAAACTCTGAGCCCTTTGGATACCATAATCCTAGAGTTGGGGTGTGAGCCAAATATCGAAGAATTCGCTTCACAGCTAAGTGATGCGACTCCTTTGGTGTCGCTTGGAATCGAGCACACATGCAAACACTAAGCATAATATCTGGCCTAGATGCACATAGATAAAGCAAAGAACCAATCATGGAGCGGTATACCTTTTGATCGAACTCTTTACCATTGTCGTCAGGACCCAGATGATGCTTGGCTGGCATTGGCGTTGTGAAGCCTTTGCAGTCTTGCATACCGAACTTCTTCAGGCAATCTTTGAGATACTTCTCTTGAGATATGAAGATGTTGTTGCGTTGCTGTCGTATTTGAAGACCGAGGAAGAACTTCAGCTCTCCCATCATGGACATCTGATATTGCTCTTGCATCATGTATCCAAACTCTTCACTGTACTTCTGATTGGTGCAGCCGAAGATAATGTCATCCACATATATTTGGCACACAAATAGTTCACCATCATATGTCTTCGTGAAGAGAGTGGGGTCGAGGGAACCAGGTATGAAGCCTTTGCTCTTCAGGAAGTATTTGAGTGCGTCATACCAGGCCCGAGGGGCTTGTTTGAGGCCATACAGTGCCTTGTTGAGCTTGTATACCATGTCAGGATGTTTTGGATCTTCAAAGCCAGGCGGTTGTGCAACATACACTTCTTCTTCAATCTTGCCATTGAGAAAGGCGCTCTTCACATCCATTTGATATAGAAGTATGTTGTGATGATTTGGCATAGGCCAGCAGTATGCGTATGGCTTCAAGTCTAGCCACAGGAGCAAATGTTTCATCGAAGTCAATGCCTTCCACTTGTGTATATACTTGAGCAACGAGACGAGCTTTGTTTCTGACAACTTGACCATGCTCATCTTGCTTGTTGCGGTATATCCATTTGGTGCCTATTATGTTGTGCTTCCGAGGATCAGGACGCTTAACCAGTTCCCATACATTATTCAGCTCAAACTGTTGAAGCTCTTCTTGCATAGCTTGAATCCATTCAGGTTCCATGAAGGCTTCTTCAACTTTCTTGGGTTCTGTTATTGAGACGAATGCGAAGTGCCCACAGAAATTTGCCAGCTGAGTTGCCCTTGGTCGAGTGAGCGGACCGGGTGCATTGATGCTCTCAATTATTCTCTCAATCTGCACTTCATTGGCGACACGAGGATGTAGAGGGCGAAGGTTTTGCTCTTGCTGATCATTGTCATTGTTAGTGGGATTGTCTTCAGGCTAAGCATTGTCTTCAGGTTGATCATGTGCGGAGATGATAAGTTCCTCTTCAGGTTGAGCTTCAGAGGGTATGATTTCTCCGGTTCCCATAAGCTTGATTGATTCGCAGGATGGAACTTCATCTAGCATATTTGGAAGGTGCTCTCTTTGTGAACCGTTAGTCTCATCAAACCGCACATCCACTGTTTCAATCACTTTATAATGAAAGAGATCGAAGACTCTCTAGGAGTGCGAATCCTTTCCATATCCAAGCATAAAACCCTCATGTGCTTTTGGTGCAAATTTTGAAGTGTGATGTGGATCCTTGATCCAGCACCTGGCACCAAATACTCTGAAGTAACTGACATTTGGCTTCTTGCCAGTAAGGAGCTCATAAGATGTCTTGTTCAGAAGCTTGTGAAGATAAACACGATTGATTATATGGCATGCAGTATCAATGGCTTCAGGCCAGAATTTTCTTGGAGTCTTGTATTCATCAAGCATCGTTCGGGCCATCTTAATGAGTGTTCTGTTCTTGCGTTCGACGACGCCATTCTGCTGTGGGGTGTACGGGGCTGAGAATTCATGTGTGATGCCCAAGGTATCAAGATATGTATCAAGGCCAGTGTTCTTGAATTCAGTGCCATTGTCACTTCTGATGTGCTTTATCTTGGCGCCATAGTTGTTCATTGCTCGATTGGCGAAGCGTCTGAAGACATCCTGCACTTCAGTCTTGTAGAGGATTATGTGCACCCAAGTATATCTAGAATAATCATCAACAATGACAAAGCCATAGAGACAAGCAGTAGTAGTAAGAGTTGAGTAATGAGTGGGACCGAAAAGATCCATGTGGAGCAGTTCGAAGGGTCGAGTGGTTGTCATGATTGTCTTCGAGGGATGTTTGGCCCTCGTCATCTTCCCTGCTTCACAGGCACCGCATAAGTGATCTTTCTTGAACTTGACGCCCTCGATGCCTATGACATGCTTCTTCTTTGCAAGGGTGTGGAGGTTCCTCATGCCAGCATGCCCTAGCCTTTGATGCCAGAGCCAGCATTCTGAAGCCTTTGCTAGAAAACATACGGCAAGCTGTGGTCCTGCCGAAAAATCTACCATGTACAAATCATCTTTCTGATACCCTTCAAACACTAGAGACTTGTCAGATTCCATTAGTACAAGGCAGCGATATTTTCCAAATATTACGATCATGTTCAAATCGCAAAGCATTGAGACAGACATTAAGTTGAAGCCAAGGGATTCAACAAGCATGACTTTATCCATGTGTTGATCCTTTGAGATTGCAACTCTACCTAGACCCAATACCTTACTTTTACCAGTGTCAGCAAATGTGATGTGACTCTTATCGGATGGACGTATGGTTGAGTCCATAAGAAGGCTTCGTTTGCCAGTCATGTGGTTGGTACACCCACTATCAATAATCCATTCTGAAGACGCTGGTGTCGTACCCTATAGTGCAGTTAGAGGGATAGGCTTCACGAAGAGAATTGTGAAGCAAAAACATTTGACAAACCAGTGGGTTATGAAAGCTTAGATCCAGATTAGGACTGATAGGGAGAGTAGCAAGCGATTTAGGAACGAAGTACATAGTAAGACCATTCGGGCATTTGATCTTGCACCCTACAAGATGTTTAAGGTCCCCAGCAATAGCGTCAGACGATTTTGGTTTTCTGCTGGAGACCTTTTCCTGCAAAAGAGAGTTAAGCTTTCTTAGCCACCCACATCTTCAAGGGTGGCTTAGAAGCAATAAGTCTAAGTGCAGTGTCTGAGAACTTTGGCTTTAGAGCCCTAGCAAAAAGTCTTGCAGGCAGACAATAGTACTCATAAGAATAAGCAGAATAGTTCTTGGTCTTATGAAGATGGCGGTTCGATTAACCGCGCTCATATTCATAGGCCTGAGTATGGTTTCCTTGCAAAACATTTGCGTTAGTGCGACTCAGGTGAGTCCTCTGTCTGTATGAAGCCTTTGGGCTGTATGAAGCCTGTGGTCTGGGGTTAGTCTTCTTCATCTGTGGTGTCATGACGACATTCACAAGAAGATTTTCCAAACACCTTTTGGGCACCCAGATCTTCTTCATAGTCGGTCCATTCCTGAAGTTAGTACCAATGTACCTGGCAAACACTTCACCTTTCTGATTCTTAAACAGTTTATAGTTTGCATCAAAGGATTCATCAATGACAATGGGGTTAGCACAAGTGAAGCCAGATAGATTGGATAGATCTGCTGAAGGTTCCTTTGCAGCAACCCATGTGGTTTTGGGGTACTGCTCAGGTTTCCAGTAAGAGCCATCAACATTCATTTTCCTTACGAACCCAACACCCTCTTTCCTCGGGTTTCGGTTCAGAATCTGCCTTTTGAGGACAACACATAGTGTCTGATGCCCTTTAAGGCTTTTGTACATCCCTGTTTCAAGCAATGTCTTCAACCTAGCATTCTCATCAGCAATAGCAGTGGTATCCTCAGCAGACGGGTTAGTTACCACATCAACAGTTGAAGATATTGCAACAGTAGCAGCAGTAGAACATTTAGCAACAGTAGTAGCATTATCACGCTCAATGCATTTAAGACATGGTGGTTCAAATCCTTCCTGAGCGGAGCTGATCTGTTCGGCGCGAAGTGACTCGTTTTCCTTTTGAAGATCTTCATGAGCCGCTCTCAATTAATCAAGATCTTGCTTCCTTTGAAGATAATCATAGGAAAGCTTTTCATGAGTTGTTGAGAGCGTTTCATGACGACTTTCAAGTTCCTCATAGTTAACGTGAAGATTTTTTATGTCTTCAATTAAGGACTCAGATCGAGTCATTTCAGCACCTAACAGATCATCGCTTCTGTCTAACCGTTTTTGAATATGTTCCATAGCTTTCTGTTGTTCAGTTGCAATTTTAGCAAGTGTTTTGTAGCTGGGTTTTGAACCACAATCAGAGTCATCGTCACTAGATGTTTGATAGTGAGTAGTGCGTGTGTTTACCTTGGCACTGCGTGCCATGAAGCAGTAGGTAGGAGTAGAGTAGTCCTTGTCATTTGCATCGGTGTCGGTGGTGAAGTCATTGTCTTCAGTGTTGAAGATGGACTTGGCAACGTATGCTGTAGCCAGACTTGCAACGCCAGAATCGGACTCCTCCTCAGACTCCACCTCCGCCTCCTCAGAAGCGGACTCCTCCTCTGAATCCATTTCCTTGCCAACAAACGCACGTGCCTTGCCAGATGAGCTCTTCTTCTATGATGAAGACTTTGAGGAAGACTTGGAAGAAGACTTTGAGTATTTCTTCTTCTTCTTGTCGTCAGAGTCATATTCCTTGCTCTTTTTCTTCTTTTTGTTCTCATTGTCCCACTGCGGACACTCAGAGATGAAGTGGCCAGGTTTCTTGCACTTGTGACATGTTTTCTTCTTGTAGTCATGAGCAGAAGCTTCATCATTCCTTGAGCTTGATTGGGAAGACTTTCTGAAGCCTTTCTTCTTGGTGAATTTTTGGAACTTCTTCACAAGCATAGCAAGTTCCTTTCCAATGTCTTCAGGATCATAAGAACTGCTGTCAGATTCTTCTTCAGATGAGGACACAGCTTTTGCCTTCAAGGCACGAGTTCGCCCATAGTTTGGACCGTAGATATCTCTTTTCTCAGAAAGCTGAAACTCATGTGTGTTGAGCCTCTCAAGTATGTCAGACGGATCGAGTGTCTTGAAATCAGGACGTTCTTGAATCATCAGGGCTAGGGTGTCAAACGAACTATCAAGTGATCTCAGTAGTGTCTTGACGACTTCATGCTTGGTGATCTCAGTAGCGCCGAGGGCTTGAAGCTCATTTGTGATGTCAGTGAGTCGGTCAAATGTGAGCTGGACATTCTCATTGTCATTTCGCTTGAAGCGGTTGAAGAGGTTGCGAAGGACACTGATTCTCTGATCTCTCTGGGTTGAGACGCCTTCATTGACCTTGGAGAGCTAGTCCCAGACCAGCTTAGTAGTTTCCAAAGCACTCACATGGCCATACTGTCCTTTGGTTAGATGACCGCAGATGATATTCTTGGCAGTAGAGTCCAGTTGAACGAACTTCTTGACATCAGCAGCATTGACACCTTCTCCAGCCTTGGGAACGCCATTCTTGACGACATACCATAGGTCGACGTCGATGGCTTCAAGATGCATGCGCATCTTATTCTTCCAGTAGGGATATTCAGTTCCATCGAAGACGGGGCACACAACGGAGACTTTAATTATCCCTGCAGTCGACATAGCTAAAACTCCAGGTGGTTAAACCGAATCACACAGAACAAGGGAGTACCTTGCTCTGATACCAATTGAAAGTGTGTTATATCGACTAGAGGGGGGTGAATAGGCGATTTTTATGAAAGTCTTCAAAACATGGAAGTTATGAAGACAAACGATAGAAATAAACCTATTACCCTGCAGCGGAAGGTAGACTACACTAGGCAAGCCATAGTCAAGTATTCAATAGAGTGAAAGCACAATGACGAATAGCAGCAATGTAGTAAGGATCAGGTAGGAAGATATTATGAAGCCAAACAGAACACGCAGTCACTCAGTGAAGATAAAAGATAGTGCAATCATACAATGACTTCACAAGGAGTAACAGTACGTAAAGAGAAGGGAAGGATGAAACCAGTGACTCGTTGAAGACAATGATTTGTTGGACCAGTTCCAGTTGCTGTGACAACTGCACGTCTGGTTAGGGCGGCTAGGTATTTAAACCCGAGGACACACAGTCCCGGACACCCAGTCCTGAACGCGCAGCTCAGGACACCCAGTCGTCACCGTATTCCCCTTGAGCTAAGGTCACACAGACCTCGCCCAATCACTCTGGTAAGTCTTCAAGGTAGACTCCCAAACCTTCACAGACTTCGTTCACCGGCAATCCACAATGTCTCTTGGATGCTCAGAACGCGACGCCTAACCGGCTGGAGGATTCACAGTCCTCAAGTGTAATAAGTCTTCAGATCACACAGACAAGAAGACTTAAGTGATGCCTAATTCTCTTTGGCTCTGGGTGGTTAGGGATTTATCCTTGCAAGGAATTCTCTCTCAAAGGCTTCGAGGTGGGTTGCTCTCAAACGACAAAAGCCGTACTCCAAATCTGAGCACCCAACCGTTTATGATTGTAGGGGGTGGGCTATTTAGAGGCATTCATATAGAGTCATATTTTTTCATAGGTATCGAGTTGTAATTTTTATTTTCTTTTGAGTTATGAGTAAATAGAAGTGTGATGATCATCGTTAATCATTTTTAGAGCAGTGCCCTAGTGAGGAAAGGATGATGGAGACTATGATTCCCCCACAAGTCGGGATGAGACTCTGGACAATGAGAGAAAAAAAATATAAAAAAAGAAAAAAGAAGAAAGAAATAAAGAAGAAAAAAAGAAAAATAATAAAAATAATAAAAAGAGAGAAGGGGCATTGTTAGTATCCTTTACCACACCTGTGCTTCAAAGTAGCACCATGTTTTTCATTTGGAGAGTCTCCTATGTTGTCACTTTCATATACTAGTGGGAATATTTCATTATAGGATTAGATACACACCCACTTAGTTTTCATACTAAGCTTTCATACACGTATAGCTCTTAGTGCATTCGTTGCATGGCAATCCCTACTCCTCGTATTGATATCGATTGATGGGAATCTCCATAGCCCGTTGGTTAGCCGCATCGATGTGAGACTTTCTTACTTTTTTGTCTTCTCGATATTTACCCCTATCATCACACTCTATTCCACCCGTAGTGCTATATCTATGTCTTGCACTCGTGTATTGTGTGAGGGTTGATAAAGCTGAAGCGCATTAAAAAGTATGAACCAATTGCTCGGCCTGTCATCGAGGTTGTGCATGATAAATACTTTGTGTTAAGAAGACAGAGCATGACAAGACTATACGATTTTGTAGGGATAACTTTCTTTAGCGTTGATATTTTGAAAGACATGATTATTTATTGGGATGCCTGAGTATTGTTGTCTTTATGTCAAATTATAGACTATTGCTTTGAATCACTTATGTATTAATATTCATGCCATGACTAGACATATGATCAAGTTTATGCTAGGTAGCATTCCACATCAAAAATTATCTTTTTTATCATTTACATGCTCGAGGACGAGTGGGAATTAAGCTTGGGGATGCTGATACGTCTCCGTCGTATCTATAATTTTTTTATTGTTTCATGCCAATATTATACAACTTTTACATACTTTTGGCAACTTTTTATATGATTTATTGGACTAACCTATTGATCCAGTGCCAATTTCCTGTTTTCTTCATGTTTTTTGTATCGCAGAGTATCCATATCAAACGAAATCCAAATGCAATAAAAATTTATGGAGAATTATTCTGGAATATATGTGATTTTGGGGAGTTGAATCACCGCAAACGGAGGCCCACACAGCCCACAAGACACCAGGGCGCGCCAGAGGCCCCTGGCGCGCGGTGGTGGTTTGTGCCCTCCTGGAACATCGGTTGGAGCTCTACTTCGGGCGCAAGAAAGCTTATATCCAGAAAAAAATTGTCTTAAAATCTCAGTGCAATCGGAGTTACGGATCTCCCGGAATATAAGAAACAGTTTTTGGCCAGATCTGGGGAGCGCAAAATAGAAGAGAACAGAGAGGGAGATCCAATCTCGGAGGGGCTCCCGCCCCTCCGCTGACATGGAGACCAAGGACCGGAGGGGAAACCCTTCTCCCACCTAGGCAAGAGGCCAAGGAAGAAGAAGAAGAAGGAGGGGGGCTATCTCCCCCTCGCTTCCGGTGGCGCCGGAGTGCCACCGGGGCAATGATCGGGACGATGATCTACAACAACAATCTTGCTACCGTCAACACCAACTCTCTCCCCATCTATGCAGCAGTGTAACACCTCTTCCCCTGCTGTAATCTCTACTTAAACATGGTGCTCAACTCCATATATTATTTCCCAATGATCTATGGATTATCCTATGATGTTTGAGTAGATCCGTTTTGTCCTGTGGGTTAATCACGATCTTGGTTGGTATGATTGTATATTTTATTTATGGTGCTGTCCTACGGTGCCCTCCGTTCTTGCGCAAACATGAGGGGCCCTTGCTGTAGGGTGTTGAAATATGTTCATGGTTTGCTTATTGTCAGTGTTGCGGGGGTGACAGCCAGTGGCGGAGCCAGGATTTTTGAGACGGGTATGCAAACTCAAATTTTTTTCCAGCAACAACAAAGTTCACACAACAATGACAATCAAGCATAAATTGTTTGTAGAGAAATAGGGGCATCATGTCCAATAATATTGTTATATTATGAGAACAGATTCCCAATTCAAGTTGTTGCTTGAATTCATTCAAATTTTATGATGAATCAACAAATGAATTAAGGATAATATTTGAACATTTGAACAAAAAAACGAGAGGAATCAAAACAACACTCACGATGAGATCTGCACATGCCGCCGTTGGTCGTTGCCTGCCGGATGCCGCACCGCTGTGTCTGCCGAGGACGAGCCGATATTGCAGTGTCCCGATTGGCGAGATCCACGACCAGGAGACGGCACGACCTCCACTTCCAGGCGTCGTAAGGAGTTGTGTGTTACCGATTTCCTAGAGTCTATCGAAGGAAACTCACCCTGCGTTATTTCCTTCTTTTTTTCTTGAGAATACTGCGTTCATTCCTGCTTTTTTGAGCAAAAGTTCATTCCTGCTATGTTGTTGTAGTTGCTCTTGTTGGGCCCAGAAGGGGAATTGAAGGCCTATTTCTAGTGGAAAGTGCATCTCAACCCAAGTAAGGAAGCCTGGTCGTGGGAGGACACTCGAGCGTTCTTTCCGACTTTTTGTACATTCTATGTGTAAAATGACTACCATGCATGATATATATATATATATATATATATATGCATATATGAACATATAGACTAAATATCTATTGCAGAAAATGTTGGGTATGCATTGCATACCCTTGCATTAGGCTAGCTCCGCCCCTGGTGACAGCAACCTAGTCGCGAATAGGTTGGTTATGGCGTATGGGAGTAAAGAGGACTTGATACTTAATGCTATGGTTGGGTTTCACGACCTTAATGATCTTTAGTAGTTGCGAATGCTTGCTAAAGTTCCAATCAGAAGTGCATATGATCCAAGTAGAGAAAGTATGTTAGCTCATGCTTCTCCCTCATATAAAATTGCAAGAATTATTACCAGTAGTTGTTATCGATTGCCTAGGGACAAATAACTTTCTTGTTGACACAAACCCTTTTACTAAACACCTAACTTCTATTATGTTGCAAAGTACTTCTAGTTTTATTCTTGCAAAGTAGTTCTAGCATCACACCTATAAACTAGTTTCATACTTGTTTTCGGTAAAACAAACGTCAAGTGTGCGTAGAGTTGTATCGGTGGTCGATAGAACTTGAGCAAATATTTGTTCTGCCATTAGCTCCTTGTTGGGTTCGACACTCTTATTTATCGAAAAAGGCTACAAACGATCCCCTATACTTGTGGGTTATCAAGACCTTTTTCTGGCGCCATTGTCGGGGAGCAATAGTGTGGGGTGAATATTCTCGTGTGTGCTTGTTTGCTTTATCACTAAGTAGTTTTTATTTCCTATTCTAAGTTGTTCTCTATCTGTAGTTATGGATATGGAACACGAAACACCAAAAAAATTAGTGGTACTTGCTACTCATGGAGATGGGGAACCTCCTAAAACCCTCGATGCTCGTTATGTGAAAAGTATCATGCACTACTTTGATAATCCTGAGAAAACCCCATTCAACTTGATAATGGGAGTAACGTTGGATCAACGTGAATACTTTAGGGATTATCGCTTGACTAAAAAGGGAAAATTTGATGGGATCAAATTGAAGTGTTGCAATAGTACGCTTGGAATCTATGCTTGAGATATGATTATACTTGTTGCTCTAACATTGAGGTTCCACACCTTCCCTATTCATGCGAATTTAATGATAATGAAACCTTGGCTTCTTATGCTAGAGGTATATGTGATTATTATGATGTGGAATGAATAGAAGAATTTGTTGCTTTTAAGGGTGCATATGAAATTGAATCTTTGTTTGAAAAGTTTGAAGATTTTGATGATTCAATTTATAGACCTGAAAATCTTGCTATCCTTAAATATTGCTATGATAATTATAAATACAATTATGATATTTATGTATTTATTGAGAATAACTCTGCTGTCCAAGAAAAGATTAATATTTTGTAGGAGTCTATGGAAAAAGAAATTGATGAAACTGCGAGCTCATTGGATGAAAAAGATGATGAGGAGAGCGAAGAACAAAAGGAGGAAGAGCGGATTAGCTAGCCGCGCCTACCTTCTAATGAGAGTAATTCTTCAACTCACAAAAATAATTATCCCCTTGTACAATTCCATTGTATTATAAAAATAAGGTGCCATGGTTTGCCTTTAGGATGATTAGATTGCTTGTTGGTTTGTGCGGTGCAAAACAGAAACTTTGGCTGTAGTGCACGATTTTACATCTTTTACTGGAATGTCAAATGGTTCTGAAATTTTTTGCACTGTCTTTCTATACAGATTAGAGTTGCGTGTGCGATATGTGGCATACATTTGATCCATCATGGCTGTTTGTGATGGAATAAGTTGTATGTGTTGCGGGCAAACACTTGCTGGTATATAACCTTAAATTTAACCAACAAAATGTTAATGCATGTTACAAAAATTGTATAACTAGAAACTATGTTCAAATACGAATCCAACGATATAATCTTTGGCGACATGCATTCGTATTTTATTAGTTAAATCTTACTTACAAACCAAGGCGGGGTATAGTAGGTAATTAAATTGCAAACGTTTTTTATATTAACCATATGTGTACGTGTCCTTTCGTCCTCCTCTCGCACGTCTTGTCACCCCGCTGCCATAGACGGCTTACAACGCAAGCTTGCGCAGCGCGCTGGGGCGTTCTTTTGGACAAACGGTGGCTCGAAGTGGCGCCAATGAATTGTCGGTGCCCGTTCCCGCGCAACCTCGCAGGTTCCTGTGAAGCATCCCGCCCGACTCAATGAAATCCCCAAAAATCCCAATGCTTACCATCCTGCTATATAAACCCTCATGGCCGGCGAGTCCTGCGTCACATTTTCCCCTCCCTCCCTGTAGCTTATCTCATCTGCTTCTCCGACAATCGCCAATGGCACCAGTCTGTTGCCGACGGCTGTTACCGCCACACCACCGTCGAAAGCCAGGGCCATCGCCCGCTCCGCCGTCGCGACCCGAAGGCGGGAGGTGGCCTTCATGGCCGCGAGCCTATCGTCGACCGACGTGGCCGCCAGCCCACCGTCGACCGCCGAGATCATCACCCGCTCCACTACCGCCGCCCGAAGGAGGGAGACGGAAGTGGAGGCCCGCACGTGCGTCAGCGACCTTGCGCGCTACATCGAGTTCATGTGGGTGTAGGAGGAGCGCCTCGTCGAGCATGCAAAGAGCCTTACCCCAGCCGTGGCTGCAGCACACGCCGACGCAAATGCGAGGAATCGGGAGATCTACGACTAGTCTAGCCGCTTCGAGAGGGGTCGTCTGGAGCGGCAGAGGGCGTTCGAACTGGTGAGTGTCGCTCTATTGGGTTCTACGGTAGGGTGTGTTGACTGCAAATTAAAATTTTTGTACGCGCAAAACAACCAAGAACATACTACATGAGATGGATCACAAATCGCTACCACTAGACGCACAATGCCGTGTAGCGTAAGAAGAGTTGGGGCAATGCGTCTCCTTGTCCGATCTCCCTCGAACAGTCGGTCGTCGATTCCCACGTACAGGTTCACCGGAGCGGCACAAGTGCACCGCCTCTAACGGTATCCGCGCGTGCAGGGTAAACAGTGCGGCGGACTGCTAGGTCTGATCACACAGTCGATGGTCGAGTGGACGTGGCTATTCGCAACACATGCAAACCCTGGTGACAGCGCCGAAGCGATCAATCTCATGAGTGTGCCGCACCCCCACTTTATATAGCCATCCGTCGCGGGCTCAAGACTTGGGCCTCGCACAGACCCTAAAGCCCAAAATCTGTTCAGCCTGGATCCGAGTCCGAGTAGAATCACTTCTGACTCGTGGAGTCGGACCGGGCCTCACAGGTTCCTTCCCTTAAGCGCGCGACCCCTTAGGTTCAAGCAGGCTTGGTCACAGTTTGCATCACCTCCGAACAGCATGGTTGGTAGCGGCCCCTAGCAAGGCGTGCCGAACACCAAGCAGACTATGAAGCTGGTTAGGCGAACCTGTACATCTCCCTTTGCCACACGACCATGTTGAACACCTTCACGGTGAGCATGGCTTCGCCGTCGTACCTGAGCACAAGGAAGTACCCGTGCCACAGGTCATAGGCACAAATGAACTGCTCCCTGCCATGACACGGGTACATGTGGCGGTCGGTGTCGAACACCACCTCCACATCCCACAGCCTGTGAAGCCCGCTGCTGGCCTGTCGCAGCTTCACATTCTGTGGCCGACGGCCGTCCAGCATCTTCATAAAAGTGTCAGGCAGCCTCTGCAGCGTGGGTCAAGCAGTGATGTAGCAAACAACAGAGTTATGATAAAGAGATGGGTGAATGGGAGATCTCTCCTTTTATATGCCTGCCTACTGGAGGAATTCTCAAGTATGATCATGAATAACTCGAAACCTTCCAAGTCGGACTCCGGCGTGGCAGAGCGTAGCCGGCGGTGGTGACCTGCCCCCATCTCTGATAAGCAGAAGAAGAGACCAATTACTACCCTTACAACATTATCATACAACATTTCAACAGCAGAAGTTTTGAGCAGAAGAGAATCAACTACACCAAGTTATCATTTCACATTCAAAAAGCAATGCACTTGTGGTCATTTATGATGGCAAGAACACCTCTGCTTTCTTCTTCTACTCATTCCCCATGAAATGAAATTACATCACAGGTGAATCAGTCAATATATGCAAGCAACATAGGAAACTTAGCTCTAATTCAACACTATCATTTTTGATAAATGGACATAGTTGGAACGGAGCCAAGTTTTTAGACATAAAAGTAAACTGGGAAAAAAAAGCAATGCACTTGTGCTCAACAACATCAACAACATCATATTTGATAAATGGACATAGTTGGAATAGAGTCGAGTTTTTAGACATGAAAGTAAACTGAGGGAAAAAAGCAATGCACTTGTGCTCAACAACATCAACAACACTTAATTAATTTGGTAGGGTAGTTGGCAATGGCAATCTAACAAAGCATAGTAATCTAACAAAGTACGCTAATCAATATTGCATCCACCAAGAACAACCAGAAAAATTCTCAAACCCTACATTCTCAAACCCTAGAACAATATGCCTAATCTGCTGCTAGTCAAACAACTTTGCATCCACCAAGAACAACTTTGCATTCAACATTGCATCAACCAAGCACAGCCCCAAACCCTAGAAAAATAACTTTGCATCAACAAAGTCAAGCTAGATAGACCAACAAGCTCCAGTTGAAGCACTACCAATTTGCTCTCAAGTAAGTAAACGTGACTAATTAAACTAAAAAACCTAA
Organism: Triticum aestivum; assembly: GCF_018294505.1. NCBI lineage: Eukaryota > Viridiplantae > Streptophyta > Magnoliopsida > Poales > Poaceae > Triticum > Triticum aestivum. The sequence continues at coordinate 208,730,844 of NC_057812.1, forward strand.
ACTAACAAAACTAAAAAACCTAAACTAATTAAACCTAAACCTAAACCTAAACTAAAAAACCTAAACTAATTAAACTAAATAACATAAACTAATTAAACTAAATAACCTAAACTAATTAAAGCTAAACTAACTAAACTAAAAAACCTAAACTAAACAGGAAAAATAGAAAAAATAGAAAAAAACAGGAGAGGAGGAGGCAGGGCCTCACCGTGGGGGGCGGCCACAGGGCGGCGGCGAGGCGGGGTGGCATCGGGGCGGGGAGGGGGCGGCGACGGACGACGCTCCTTGGGGGCGGTCGACCCGCGGCTGCAACGGGAAGGCTCGGGAGGGGGTGGGGAGGTAGGGAGGGGGCGGCGATGAGGCGGGAGGGGGCGGCGATGAGGCGGGGAGGGGGCGGCGACGGTGCGGGGAGGGTGCGGTGGTGACGGTGCGGGAAGGGTGTGGTGGCGGGGAGGCTCGGGAGGGGTTGGGAGGCAGGGAGGGGGCGGTGATGGGGTAGGGAGGGGGTGGGGTGGGGGCGGCGATGGCGCGGGAAGGGTGCGGCGGTGACGGCGCGGGGAGGGTGCGGCGGCGACAGCGGGGGTGGCAGAGTGAGGAAAAAAAAGGAGAGGAGACAGAGAGAGAGGGCGACGGTGAGGGCACGTCCCCGTTAAGTCAATTTTGAAGCTTTGTCGTCCGCCTCTCCTTTGCCGTCTGCTAGCAGATGGCAAAGAAAGCTTTGTCGTCTGGTAGTGGACGACAAAGAGGGGGCCCGTTAGGGTTTGACAACTAGTAGGCCAAAACCCCTCTTTGTCGTTTGCTAGCAGACGACAAAGAGGTGGCTGATGGCAGAGCCTACCTTTGTCGTCCGCTGCCTCTTTGCCGTCAGCTTTCTGGTGGCTGATGTCAAAGCCTAACTTTGCCGTCCGCTAGCAAACGACAAAGAGTTGGCAGATGGCAAATCTGCTGATTCTAGTAGTGCTAGGAAAAAATTGAAAGGAAGAAGAGGTGACGAATATCATTTTTTCCACAAAGGTGACACGTTTCCCTAATGGAACCATGAGGCTTCTTGTGAGAAGCTCTGGTTTGTGAGAAGCTTATACCATAACCTGCCCCGAATGGGACAATATTTTTACCCCAGCATGTTGATGCCATTCTATGATAGCATGCCAAGGTTCATGAGTTTCAGACGGGTTTTGGATTTGCCAGAATTACAAAAGCAAGTACCTCAATGTTTGCCGAAGAGCCACAGCGTCGTGGTGTTCGAAATTCATCTCCATTTCTTGCATGGGACATAAGCATAAACCCATAGACACATACATGATTTTACAACCCATGTTGATGCATCGGAGCATGTGCATGTAGTTTAATTTTGAATTGTGCACCTGAAATGGATAGAAAACCAATTTAATGTATAAAATGTCCAAATGAACCCTGAATAATTCCAATTTTTTCGACACACATATAGTTGCATGTTCACTTCAGATAAAAGTTCTAGCAATTCAAACACCCTCCATTGCCGATGTGACCCCACTATGTAATTCAAATCAAGATGAAAAATCAAGTAGATCCCACACAGTTTATTATCACCGACCGTGTGAGATGCAGTACAAAATATCTTGGAGCACCGTTGGTGTATAATACGCCTATGGCTTACACGAGAAGGTGTGTCGGCTACAGTCCATAGCCGGCGTGTCAAGCACACTAGCTCGCTCCCCAAATTTCATTGCACTGTTCAATTGTCGCCGGTGAAAGATGGGGGCATGGACCCGCGTCGTGAGGGAAACTTCGGTGGCCCACTCGGGCGAGAGTGCGGCTGCAGCTGCCATGCACGTGCTAACAAGGTGCATGAGTGCGGCCGAGATCTGCGACTAGGTGACCAAGGCAGCCCAAATGGCCATTGTTGCTTCTCAGGTGGCAGCAACTACATCTGGCTCGGGGATAGCAACTGGCGAGAGCGACACAACAACTTTATGTTCCGCAGCGGCGGCCTTAGCCCTGATGGAGGCCGCCCACAACCATGTCGAGGCCGCCCACGCCCATCTCATGGCAGTCACCGCACAAATCGAACGAAGCTTCTCCAACAACAGTTGGTAACCCATGGCCGAAGAGTTGGCAATCGCCGAGAGCTTTCGAATAGTCGACCGTTCCTCCACCGCATACCTTGCCACGACGGAGCCCGTCCAAGCCCAGATTGCAGCCGCCCATGCGTAGCTCGTGGCGGCCTTTTCCAAAGAGATGGCGGATGTAGATGGCGAGATGCTTGGCGAGTATGGTGCGATGGATGCCATGGAGCCCCTTCCCTAGGAGACCGTCGGGCGCGAGCCGGACATGGAGGAGGCGGCGGAGATCGACGAGCACCAACCATAGTAGTACTCTTTGTTTTGTTTAATTAAGAGCGCCGGTCTTTAATTTGTTAGAGTAATGTTTAGGTCAGCTAGCTCTGTTTAATTGCCGAACTTTCTCGATTAAGAACTGTGGGTGTGCTGTAGTATCCTTTGTGTACCTAAATTATGCAATGACATGGATGACCACTATAACTAGGGAAATTCGAACCAAAATTATTTACGTTCAAACTCATCACAGACGGGTTAAGCTATTTGAATTGTTTGTGATGTTCATATATCGTACACAGTTCTGAATAAAGGACCGTGTCTGATGACACTTTGCGCGCCAGTTTTTTCACTGAACCGATTCAAAAATTTCGGCTTCCGTGGAAATGTCTACCTCCCCGCCCCTCCCCCTTACCAAAAGCCACATTTTCCCTGTTTCCGCCTTCCTTTCGAATGTGAAACCTTCACTCCTTCCTTGCAGCACCGCCTCCTCGCCGGGGACCCTCCTCCATGCTGCTCGACCTCGTCTATCCAAGCAGGTAATCCACACCCGACCCCCATCCTCCTCCTCCTTCCACATCCCACATGCCTCGACCGCCGGCTGAACACCTTCCACCAGAATCACCAACCCCTCCACCAAATAAGCGCCGCCCTAAGCCATGGTGCACACAGTATAGCCAGGATCTCAAGGAGCATTTGGCAGCGGAGAAGCAAATCGCGGCGCATGCACAAATGTGGTCGTGATGGCAGCCATTCGTGCCAACCCCCAGATCTTGGAGGAGCACCATCGATGCCTCGCGCGCCGACGCCGTGATGTAGTTGTCTACTTTAAACGACAGTTTGTAGCGTTTTCTCGAGGCCACCCTCGGTGCCTTCGATGAAGACTACGAGGTGTTTTCTCAGCGTGCACGTGCTTATCTCAACTCAAGAGCCGACAGGTTGGTGCCCCGGAGCGGCTCAGTGAAAGCACAAGTGCTCCCTGGGTGATTTTGGTAATTAATGTCAACATATCTCTTGTTGGACTAATACCTTTATCTAGTATATTTCAGATGAGTTTAACAGTGGAGTGGCATGGACAAGAGGATGTGGAACCCCTTCAAGATGCTAAGGACGAAGATTGGCTCAAGCTCAAGGCTCTTCATTTCTATTTTAGTGATCCAATATCACATTGAGTCTACAGGAAAAGCCAATACTATTAAAAGGGGATGAGGTGTTGCTTAATGTCTTGCTTGCTCAAAGTGCTTAGTGATATGCTCCAAAGCCCTCAACCACTTTCTCATATCCACATATGTCCCAAACCAAAAGTCAAACTCGGCCCCACCGATTTGATTTATCCGGCGCCACCGAGTTCACTTGACATAGCCACTGCCAGAAACCCTAATCAGTTCAGTATCACCGAGATGGGCTTGCAAACTCTCTGTTACCTGTTGCAATTATTTTGGTCCCACCGAGATAAGCAATCGGTCCCACCGAGTTTGCCTAACCAACTCTCTATTTTGCTTATTACCAAAATCGGTCCCACCAAGTTTGTGTAATCGGTCAAACCGAGTTGAGGTTTTACCCTAACCCTAACACATCGGTCCCACCGAGTTGACATATCGGTCCCACTGAAAATCCTAACATTCACATTTTGAACTAAATCGGTCCGACCGAGTTTAACTATTTGGTCCCACCGAGTTTGGTAAATTGTGTGCAAAGGTTAAATTTTGTGTGGATGCTATTTATGACCCTCCACCCACTCTTCATTCGTGGAGAAAGCTATCAGAACATGCCTACACTTCCAGCATACATTTTCTGAGAGAGAACCACCTACTCATGTGTTGAGATCAAGATATTCCATTCCAACCATAAGAATCTTGATCTCTAGCCTTCCCCAAGTTGCTTACCACTCAAATCATCTTTCCACCTAATCCAAATCTTTGAGAGAGAAATGAGTGTTGGGGATACTATCATTTGAAGCACAAGAGCAAGGAGTTCATCATCAACACACCATTTATTACCTTTTGGAGAGTGGTGTCTCCTAGATTGGTTAGGTGTCACTTGGGAGCCTCCGTCAAGATTGTGGAGTTGAACCAAGGAGTTTGTATGGGCAAGGAGATCGCCTACTTCGCGAAGATCTACCCTAGTGAGGAAAGTCCTTCATGGGCGACAACCATGGTGGGATAGACAAGGTTTCTTCTTCGTGGACCCTTCGTGGGTGGAGCCCTCCGTGGACTCGCGCAACCGTTACCCTTCATGGGTTGAAGTCTCCATCAACGTGGATGTATGATAGCACCACCTATCGGAACCACGCCAAAAATCTCTGTGTCTCCTATTACGTTTGCACACTCCAATCCCATCCCTTTACTTTCTTGCAACTTGCATGCTTTACTTTCCGCTGCTCATATACTCTTGCCGAGCTTGCTTGAAATGTATTGTGAATGTTTAAACTTGTGCTAAAACTCCACCTTAACTTGAAGAAATTTAAAACTACTACTTTTCTTTGTTGAGGGTCTAATCACCCTCTCTAGACACCTCTTCTCGATCCTTTCAATTGGTATCAGAGCATTGGTCTCCATTGGTTTGGTTTAATCACCATTGGAGGCAGATGGATGAGTCTATGTTGGGGAGTCTTAGGCGTAGAGTACCTATACTTGATGGGGAGTTCTGTCATGAATGGAAAATTGAGATGCTTGAGATTTTCAATGAATATCACTTGAACAAGTACATTACTACTCCTTGTGCGTGCCTTGTTGGACCCTTGCATCCTACCCTTGAAGAGTCTATTGACATGATCCGTAATCTTAGAACTATCAATTTAATCACTAGCGGATTACCTAGAAACGTGATTGCTAGCTTGCCTGCTCTTGATTGTGCTTACACCATGTGGAAATTTCTTGAGGAACAATTTACAAATTATTCCTTGCAAAACTTATATGAGATTCTTCATGAGTCTATTGCTTTGAGCAAGATGAATTCCAATGATCCTAAGTTTGGTGACTGTCTATTTGAGCTTACTAATCTTATGTGTGCCAAAGGAGATGTTGGAATCATTAGCAATATCATCTCCGAAGCTATTAGAATTCATAAAGATGACCATTGTGATGATCACTTATATAATGAATCACTCTCTCTAGGAATTTATCAATCACAAGTCGATGTTGAACATGGATAGTATGATGAGGATGATGATAGTGACTTTGATCTCGATGAGTCTATGATACACTTTGGTCTTATGGCTAATCTTCGCGGCTACATGGCTGGAGGAAAGGGATGGGTTATTGATAGTGGATGTACCGAGCACATGACCGGATACAAGGATATGTTTCATGAGCTTGCTGAAAACGACGGCCCTCGAAAGTATGTCACTTTTGGTGACAACTCAAAGGGTAAGGTGGTTGGCCTTGGTAAGGTGGCCATCTCACATGATAGCTCCATACAAAATGTCATGCTCGTTGAATCTCTTGGCTATAATTTACTTTCTGTATCTAGACTTGCCGACTTTGGTTTCAATGTCCTATATACTAAAATGGATTGTCAAGTGTTTCATAGAGATAATCATAAAATGGTCTTTACTGGTATACGTAAAGGTGATCTATCATTGTTGATTTCACTAAAAAGGCTCAACCTAGAACTTGCTTAATTGCTAAATCTTCTAAAGGTTGGTTGTGGCATAGAGGGTTAGGTCTTGTGGGCATGCGAAATCTTGATAAGCTAATTAAAGGTGATCATATCCTTGGAGTAAAAGATGTTATATTTGACAAGGATAGATTGTGCAGTGCTTGTCAAGCAGGAAAACAAGTTGGAGGAAGTCACCTGGTGAAGAACATCATGACCACGAGAAGACCGCTCGAGCTACTTCATATGGATCTCTTTGGTCCCAATGCCTACAAAAGTCTCGGTGGAAACTCATTTGGTCTAGTCATAGTTGATGAGTTTTCAAGATTTACGTGGGTGTTCTTTCTTGATGATAAATCGCAAGTCCAAAAGATCTTCAAGAACTTCGCTAGGAAGGCCCAAAATCAATTTGAAGTGAAGATCAAGAAGGTTCGAAGCGACAACGGAATGGAGTTCAAGAATGCAAATGTGGATACCTTTCTTGACGAAAAGGGGATTTCACACGAGTTCTCAGCTACGTACACACTGATACGTCCATTTTGCATCATGCTTTTATATCGATATTTATTGCATTATGAGTTGTTATTACACATTATGTCACAATACTTATGCCTATTCTCTCTTATTTTATAAGGTTTCTATAAAGAGGGAGAATGCCGGCAGCTGGGATTCTGGGTTGGAAAAGGAGCAAATATTAGAGACCTATTCTGCACAACTCCAAAAGTCCTGAAACTTCAAGGAAGACGTTTTCCGAATATATAATAATATTGGGCGCAAGAAGTTCACTAGGGGGGCACACCCTGTCTACGAGGGTGGGGGGCGCGCCCTACCCCCCTGGGCGCGCCCTACCCCCTGGGCGCGCCCCCTACCTCGTGGGCCCCCTGGTGGCCCTCCGATGACTATCTTCTGCTATATGAGGTCTTTCGATGAGGAAAAATTAGAAGCCATCTTCTCGGACGAAACTCCGCCGCCATGAGGTGGAACCTTGGCGGAACCAATCTAGCGCTCTAGTGGAGCTGTTTTGTCGGGGAAACTTCCCTCCGAAGGGGGAAATCACCGCCATCGTCATCACGAACGCTCCTCTCATCGGGAGAGGGAAATCTCCATCAACATCTTCACCAGCACCATCTCCTCTCAAAACCCTAGTTCATCTCTTTTATCCAATTCTTGTCTCCAAGTCCGGGATTGGTACCTGTGGGTTGCTAGTAGTGTTAATTACTCCTTGTAGTTGATGCTAGTTGGTTTATTTGGTGGAAGATCATATGTTCAGATCCTATATGCATATTAATACCCCTCTGATTATGAACATGAATATGCTTTGTGAGTAGTTACGTTTGTTCCTGAGGACAGGGGAGAAGTCTTGCTATTAGTAGTCATGTGAATTTGGTCTTCGTTCGATATTTTGATGAGATGTATGTTGTCATCCCTCTAGTGGTGTCATGTGAACGTCGACTACATGACACTTCACCATTGTTTGGGCCTAGAGGAAGGCATTGGGGAGTAATAAGTACATGATGGGTTTCTAGAGTGATAGAAGCTTAAACCCTAGTTTATGCGTTGCTTCGTAAGGGGCTGATTTGGATCCATATGTTTCATGCTATGGTTAGGTTTACCTTAATACTTTTGTTGTAGTTGCAGATGCTTGCAATAGAGGTTAATCATAAGTGGGATGCTTTTCCAAGTAAGGACAGTACCCAAGCACCGGTGCACCCACATATCAGATTATCAAAGTACCAAACGTGAATCATGTGAACGTGATGAAAACTAGCTTGACGATATTCCCATGTGTCCTCGGGAGCGCTTTTCTCTATATAAGAGTTTGTCCAGGCTTGTCCTTTGGTACAAAAAGGATTGGCCACCTTGCTGCACTTTATTTACTTCTGTTACTTGTTGCTCGTTACAAATTATCTTATCACAAAACTATCTGTTACCACTTATTTCAGTACTTGCAGAGAATACCCTACTGGAAACTGCTTATCATTTCCTTCTGCTCCTCGTTGGGTTCGACACTCTTACTTATCGAAAGGACTACGATAGATCCCCTATACTTGTGGGTCATCAAGACTCTTTTCTGGCGCCGCTGTCGGGGAGTGAAGCGCCTTTGGTAGGTGGAATTTGGTAAGGAAAATTTTATATAGTGTGCTGAAATTTACTATCACTTATTACTATGGAAAGTAATCCTCTGAGGGGCTTGTTTGGGGTATCTTCACCCCGACCAGTAGAGCAAAGAGTTGCTCCTCAACCTACTGAACCTACTGAAAATGAAAATGAAAATGAAAATGTCTGCTTTGAATTTCCTTCGGGTATGTTAGAAAAACTGCTAGCTAATCCTTTTGCAGGAGATGGAACAATGCATCCTGATGAGCACCTAATATATGTTGATGAAGTTTGTGGATTATTTAAGCTTGCAGGTGTACCCGGAGATGTTGTGAAGAAGAAGATCTTCCCTTTATCTTTGAAGGAAGATGCATTGACATGGTATAGGCTATGTGATGATACGGGGTCATGGAACTACAAACAATTGAAATTGGAATTTCATCAGAAGTTTTATCCTATGCATCTTGTTCATCGTGATCGCAATTATATATATAATTTTTGGCCTCGCGAAGGAGAAAGCATCGCTCAAGCTTGGTGGAGGCTTAAATCAATTTTATATTCATGCCCCAATCGTGAGCTCTCAAGAGAGATGATTATTCAAAATTTATATGCTCGGCTTTCTGATAACAATCGCACCATGCTCGATACTTCTTGTGCTAGCTCTTTTATGATGAAGACTATTGAATTCAAATGGGATTTATTGGAAAGAATTAAACGCAACTATGAAGATTGGGACCTTGACGAAGGTAAGGAGTCAGGTATGACACCTAAGTTTGATTGTGTTAAATCTTTTATGGATACCAATGTTTTCCGTAAATTTAGCACTAAATATGGACTTGACTCTGAGATAGTAGCTTCTTTCTATGAATCTTTTGCTACTTATGTTGATCTCCCCAAGGAGAAGTGGTTTAAATATCATCCTCCCATAGAAGTAAAAGTAGCTGCACCTATTAAAGTTGAAGAAAAGACTATCACTTATAATGATCCTATTGTTCCTACTTCTTATGTTGAGAAACCACATTTCCCTGTTAGGATAAAGGATCATGCTAAAGCTTCAACTGTGGTTCATAAAAGCAATATTAAAACATATACATCTCCTGAGCAAGTTAAAGTAGAACCTAATGTTGCTATTATTAAAGATCTCTTGTCTGGTAATATTGATGGGCATGTTATTTATTTCTGTGATGAAACTGCTAGAATTGCTAAACCTTGTGCTAAAGATGAACCTAGACCTGTGCTAGGCATGCCTATTATTTCTGTTAAAATAGGAGATCATTGTTATCATGGCTTATGTTATATGGGTGCCAGTGCTAGTGCAATACCTATTGGCCTATATAGAGAAATTATGCATGATATTGCACCTGTTGAGTTAGAAGATATTGATGTCACAATTAAACTTGCCAATAGACATACTATTTCACCAATGGGAATTGTTAGAGATGTTGAGGTCTTGTGTGGGAAAACTAAATATCCTACTGATTTTCTTGTTCTTGGTTCCCCACAAGATAGCTTTTGTCCCATTATATTTGGTAGACCCTTCTTAAACACTGTTAATGCTAAGATAGATTGCAAAAAGGATGTTGTTACTATCGGTTTGGATGATATGTCTCATGAATTTAATTTCTCTAAATTTAGTAGACAACACCGTGAAGAAGAATTACCTAGTAAGGATGAAATTATTGGTCTTGCTTCTATTGCCGTACCTCCTAGTGATCCTTTAGAACATTATTTGCTAGACCATGAGAACGATATGTTTATGAATGAAAGAAGGGAAATAGATGAAGTATTCTTTAAATAGGAACCTATTCTGAAAAACAATTTACCTGTTGAAATCTTAGGGGATCCTCCTCCACCCAAGGGTGATCCCGTGTTTGAGCTTAAACCATTGCCTGATACTCTTAAATATGCTTATCTTGATGAGAAAAAGATATATCCTGTTATTATTAGTGCTAACCTTTTAGAGCACGAGGAAGAGAGATTATTGAAAACTCTGAAGAAGCACCGTGCTGCTATTGGGTATACTCTTGATGATCTTAAGGGCATTAGTCCCACTCTATGTCAACATAAAATAAATTTGGAAGAAGATGCTAAACCAGTTCGTGATCATCAACGACGGCTGAATCCTAAAATGAAAGAAGTGGTAACAAAGGAAATACTAAAGCTCCTTGAGGCAGGTATAATCTATCCCATTGCTGATAGTCAGTGGGTAAGTCATGTCCATTGTGTCCATAAGAAGGGAGGTACTACTGTTGTTCCTAATGATAAAGATGAATTGACTGCTCAAAGAATTATTACAGGTTATATGCTGGTAATTGATTTTCGCAAATTAAATAAGGCCACTAAAAAAGATCATTACCCCTTACGTTTTATTGATCAAATGCTAGAAAGATTATCCAAACATACACATTTTTGCTTTCTAGATGGTTATTCTGGTTTCTCTCAAATACCTGTGTCAGCCAAAGATCAATCAAAGACTAATTTTACTTGCCCTTTTGGTACTTTTGCTTATAGACGTATGCCTGGTTTATGTAATGCACCTGCTACCTTTCAAAGATGCATGATGGCTATATTCTCTGACTTTTGTGGAAAGATTTGTGAGGTTTTCATGGACGATTTCTCTGTCTATGGATGTTCTTTTGATGATTGCTTGAGCAACCTTGATCGAGTTTTGCAGAGATGTGAAGAAACTAATCTTGTCTTGAATTGGGAAAAGTGCCACTTTATGGTTAATGAAGGTATTGTCTTGGGGCATAAGGTTTCTGAAAGAGGTATTGAAGTTGATAAAGCCAAGGTTGATGCTATTGAAAAGATGCCATGTCCCAAGGACATCAAAGGTATAAGAAGTTTCCTTGGTCACGCCGGATTTTATAGGAGGTTCAATAAGGACTTCTCAAAACTAGTGATTATGCTGTAGGTGCTATTCTAGGGCAAAGAGTTGATAAGAAATTAAATGTTATTCGATATGCTAGTAAAACCCTAGACAATGCTCAAAGAAATTATGATACTACTAAAAAAGAATTCTTAGCAGTTGTATTTGCCTGTGATAAGTTCAGACCTTATATTGTTGATTCTAAAGTAACTATTCACACTGATCATGCTGCTATTAAATATCTTATGGAAAAGGAAGATGCTAAACCTAGACTTATTAGATGGGTTCTCTTGCTACAAGAATTTGATTTACATATTGTTGATAGAAAGGGAGCTAGGAACCCCGTTGCAGACAACTTGTCTAGGTTAGAAAATGTGCTTGATGACCCACTACCTACTGATGATAGCTTTCCTGGTGAGCAATTAAATGTCATAAATGCTTCTCATACTGCTCCATGGTATGCTGATTGTGCTAATTACATTGTTGCTAAATTCATACCACCTAGTTTCACATACCAGCAAAAGAAAAAGTTCTTCTACGATTTGAGGCATTACTTTTGGGATGACCCACATCTTTATAAAGAAGGAGTAGATGGTGTTATTAGACGTTGTGTACCTGAGCATGAACAGGAACAGATCCTACGCAAGTGTCACTCCGAAGCTTATGGAGGACACCATGCTGGAGATAGAACTGCACATAAGGTATTGCAATCTGGTTTTTATTGGCCTACTCTCTTCAAGGATGCCCGTAAGTTTGTCTTATCTTGTGATGAATTTCAAAGAATTGGTAATATTAGTAGACGTCAAGAAATGCCTATGAACTATTCACTCGTTATTGAACCATTTGATGTTTGGGGTTTTGATTATATGGGACCTTTCCCTTCCTCTAATGGTTATACACATATTTTAGTTGTTGTTGATTACGTTACTAAGTGGGTAGAAGCTATTCCAACTAGTAGTGCTGATCATAATACTTCTATTAAAATGCTTAAAGAAGTTATTTTTCCAAGGTTTGGTGTCCCTAGATATTTAATGAATGATGGTGGTTCACATTTTATTCATGGTGCTTTCCGTAAAATGCTTGCTAAATATGATGTTAATCATAGAATTGCATCTCCTTATCACCCTCAGTTTAGTGGTCAAGTAGAATTGAGTAATAGAGAACTCAAATTAATTTTGCAAACGACTGTTAATAGATCTAGAAAGAATTGGTCCAAGAAACTTGATGATGCATTATGGGCCTATAAAACTGCATATAAAAATCCTATGGGTATGTCTCCGTATAAAATGGTTTATGGAAAAGCATGTCACTTACCTCTCGAACTAGAACACAAGGCATATTGGGCTATTAAAGAACTCAATTATGATTTCAAACTTGCCGGTGAGAAGAGTTTATTTGATATTAGCTCACTTGATGAATGGAGAACCCAAGCCTATGAAAATGCCAAGTTGTTTAAAGAAAAAGTTAAAAGATGGCATGACAAAAGAATACAAAAGTGTGAGTTTAATGTAGGTGATTATGTATTGCTATACAACTCTTGTTTAAGATTTTTTGCAGGAAAACTTCTCTCTAAATGGGAAGGTCCTTACGTTATCGAGGAGGCCTATCGTTCCGGTGCCATAAAAATTAACAATTTCAAAGGCACAAATCCGAAGGTGGTGAACGGTCAAAGAATTAAACATTATATCTCAGGTAATCCCATAAATGTTGAAACCAATGTTATTGAAACCGTAGCTCTGGAGGAATACATAAGGGACACTTTCCGGAACGTTTTAGACTCCGAAAAGGAATAGGTATGTGGTACGGTAAGTAAACCGACTCCAAAACAATTTTTAAGGCAATATTTCTCCGTTTTGGGATATTTATAAAAATAAGTAGCAGTCCGGGAAGGACACGAGGCCTCCACGAGGGTGGAGGGCGCACCCCCTACCTCGTGGGCACCTTGTGCGCTTTATTCATTATATAATCTCCCGGAGGTTTTGACTCCCGTATCACGCAATTACCCTCTGTTTGTGTTTCGAGTTGTTCTGCTGCAGATTAGAGCAAGATATCTTCGCAAGAGTCAGTCGGGGAGAGCCGGGTGTCTCATCCGGCACCGAGATCAATGACAAACAACAATGTTGACCTCTTTGGGCGAGCAACGAAGGAAGAGATGGAGGCCAAATTGAAGAGGATAGATGCCATGGAAGAGGATCAAGAAGTCACTTCCCGCTTCCGAGCTGGATTCAGAATGGGAGAACTGCAGAGCTCGGCTATTCCAAACTCAGTTATCCCTTCCAATGTTAGATTTCTTTCTTATGAGAATAAGAAAAAGAGTGTCACTGGTTCTCCCACAGCTATGCACCACCCTTGGGTGCAGGGAGCTTTGGCTGTTACAGGAAAACTCCGAAAGGAAATAATGGACCTCAAGCAGCAAGTCAATAAGCTCGAGGAGGAGAATCGTATCCTGAGGGGCATCATCACCAAGAATATCACATCACCATCCCCGAAAAAAGAAACATAATCACATGGGTATGGGCACTCCCCTTGGCAACTGCCAAGCTTGGGGGAGTGCCCCGGTATCGTATCACCATCACTTTTACCTTTACCGTTTTTCTTAGTTCGATCCTTTTGGTAATATCTTGATCTAGTAGAATAAAAGCTCTTAGTATGATCTAGTTGTGAGTTTTGCTTTATAGTCCTTCTATGTAATCGAGTTCGTGAGCTATATATATAATAAAGATTAGTGTTGAGTCAAGGGCTTGATTATTTTTCCATGATCCTAAGTGAATAAAATAAAAGAGAAAGAAATAAAAAGAAACAAAGGGATCATATGGATCTTATGGAGAGTAATGAGCTCACATAGAAAAATTATGATGAATAAAAGTTGTTGAGAGTTGACAAGCATAGTTTTGTTCATCGTTGCAATTAATAGGAAGTAATAAGGAAAGAGAGGTCTTAACATATAAATATACTATATTGGACATCTTTTATGATTGTGAGCACTCATTAAAATGTGACATGCTAAAGAGTTGACGTTGGACAAGGAAGACAACGTAATGGGTTATGTTTTCTTACATCTGAGATAAATTATATTGTCATGGATCATCCAACATGGTTGAGCTTGCCTTTCCCTCTCATGCTAGCCAAATTCATCGCACCAAGTAGAGATACTACTTGTGCTTCCAAATAACCTTAAACCAGTTTTGCCATGAGAGTCCACCATACCTACCTATGGATTGAATAAGATCCTCCAAGTAAGTTGTCATCGGTGCAAGCAATAAAAATTGCTCTCTAAATATGTATGAATTATTAGTGTGGGAGAAAATAAACTTTATACGATCGTGTGATATGGAAGAAATAAAAGCGATAGACTGCATAATAGAGTTCCATATCACAAGTGGCAAATAAAGTGACGTTCTTTCACATTAAGATTGTGTGCATCCAACTATAAAAGTGCATGACAACTCTGCTTCCCTCTGTGAAGGGCCTATCTTTTACTTTTATATCCTACCTTGCATAAGAGTCATGGTGATCTTCACCCTTCCTTTGTACATTTTATCCTTTGGCAAGCACAACATGTTGGATAGATCCTGGTATATATAGCTAATTGGTTGTGGGTTTTCATGAACTATTATTGTTGACATTACCCTTGAGGTAAAACGTTGGGAGGCAAAACTATAAGCCCCTATCTTTCTCTGTGTCCGATTAAATCTCCATACCCATAAGTATTGCGTGACTGTCAGCAATTATGAAAGACTATATGATAGTTGAGTATGTGGACTTGTTGAAAAGCTCTTATATATTGACTCTTTCCTATGTTATGATAAATTCCAATTGCTCCAATGACTGAGATTATAGTTTGTTAGTTTTCAATGAAGTTTACTATTCATACTTGAAATTGTGATTGAATTATTACTCTAGGATAAGAAATTATATGACAAGAATTATATAAGTTGCTGATTCTAAAGAGTGATCATGATGCCCTCATGTCTGTATTTTATTTTTATCGACACCTCTATCTCTAAACATGTGGACATATTTTTCGATTTCGGCTTTCGCTTGAGGACAAGCGAGGTCTAAGCTTGGGGGAGTTGATACATCCATTTTGTATCATGCTTTTATATCGATATTTATTGCATTATGAGATGTTATTACACATTATGTCACAATACTTATGCCTATTCTCTCTTATTTTATAAGGTTTCCATAAAGAGGGAGAATGCCGGCAGCTGGGATTCTGGGTTGGAAAAGGAGCAAATATTAGAGACCTATTATGCACAGCTCCAAAAGTCCTGAAACTTCACAGAAGACGTTTTCCGAATATATAATAATATTGAGCGCAAGAAGTTCACCAGGGGGGCCACACCCTGTCCACGAGGGTGGGGGGGCGCGCCCTACCCCCCTGGGCGCGCCCCCTACCTTGTGGGCCCCCTGGTGGCCCTCCGATGACCATCTTCTGCTATATGAGGTCTTTCGATGAGGAAAAAATTAGAAGCCATCTTCTCGGACGAAACTCCGCCGCCATGAGGCGGAACCTTGGCGGAACCAATCTAGGGCTCTGGCGGAGCTATTCTGCCAGGGAAACTTCCCTCCAGAGGGGGAAATCACCGCCATCGTCATCACGAACGCTCCTCTCATCGGGAGAGGGAAATATCCATCAACATCTTCACCAGCACCATCTCCTCTCAAAACCCTAGTTCATCCCTTGTATCCAATTCTTGTCTCCAAGTCCGGGATTGGTACCTGTGGGTTGCTAGTAGTGTTAATTACTCCTTGTAGTTGATGCTAGTTGGTTTATTTGGTGGAAGATCATATGTTCAGATCCTATATGCATATTAATACCCCTCTGATTATGAACATGAATATGCTTTGTGAGTAGTTATGTTTGTTCCCGAGGACACGGGAAAAGTCTTGCTATTAGTAGTCATGTGAATTTGGTCTTCGTTCGATATTTTGATGAGATGTATGTTGTCATCCCTCTAGTGGTGTCATGTGAACGTCGACTACATGACACTTCACCATTGTTTGGGCCTAGAGGAAGGCATTGGGGAGTAATAAGTAGATGATGGGTTGCTAGAGTGACAGAAGCTTAAAACCTAGTTTATGCGTTGCTTCGTAAGGGGCTGATTTGGATCCATATGTTTCATGCTATGGTTAGGTTTACCTTAATACTTTTGTTGTAGTTGCAGATGCTTGCAATATAGGTTAATCATAAGTGGGATGCTTGTCCAAGTAAGGACAGTACCCAAGAACTGGTCCACCCACATATCAGATTATCAAAGTATCGAACGCGAATCATATGAACGTGATGAAAACTAGCTTGACGATATTCCCATGTGTCCTCGGGAGCGCTTTTTTCTATATAAGAGTTTTTCCAGGCACGTCCTTTGCTACAAAAAGGATTGGGCCACCTTGCTGCACTTTATTTACTTTTGTTACTTGTTGCTCGTTACAAATTATCTTATCACAAAATTATCTGTTACCACTTATTTCAGTACTTGCAGAGAATACCTTGTTGGAAACCACTTATCATTTCCTTTTGCTCCTCGTTGGGTTCGACACTCTTACTTATCGAAAGGACTACGATAGATCCCCTGTACTTGTGGGTCATCACACACCTCAACAAAACGGAGTTGTTGAGAGGAAGAACCGGACTCTTATTGAGATGGCGAGAACGATGCTTGATGAATACAAGACTCCAAAACACTTTTGGGCGTAAGCGGTTGAGACAGCCTGTCATGCAACAAATCGCTTATATCTTCACAAACTACTCGGCAAGATGACATATGAGTTTCTCACCGGTAACAAACCCCAAGTTGGATACTTTCGAGTATTCGGCTCAAAGTGTTACATTCTTGATAAGCATCGTCGTTCTAAATTTGCTCATAAATCTCATGAGGGTTTCCTACTTGGTTATGGCTCAAACTCTCACACTTATTGCGTCTACAACAATTTCACCCGAAAGGTTGAAGAGACGGTAGATGTGAAGTTTGATGAATCTAACGGCTCACAATTAGAGCAATTGCCAATTGATGTAGGAGACAAAGACCCTTCGGAAGCAATCCAAGACTTGTCTATTGGCAAGATTCGTCCAACGAAGGTGAAGGAGACTACCTCGCCTGTCCAAGTGGAAGCTTCTACCTCACGACAAGGTGAACCAAGAGTTGACATGGAAGCATCCACAAGTGGGACATGCCAAGATGAAGAAAACGAGGAAGTACACCAAGATGAACCTCATCAACCTCCTTATCCACCACGACAAGAGAACAACAACGTCAACAATGAAGAAGGCCAAGAATAAGAACGAGATGATGAAGAAGATGTTCCACCCCGGCCCAAGCAAAAGCTCTCACGAGTTCGAGCAAGAGTCTCAAGGGACCATCCCATCAAACAAATCTTCAATGATATCCAAACCGGGAGAATCACTCGCTCCAAAACTCGTTTGGCTAATTTTTGTGAATATTATTCATTCATCTCTAGCATTGAACCTATGAAGGTTGAAGAAGCATTGGAAGATCCAAATTGGATAAATGTCATGCATGAAGAGCTACACAACTTTGAGAGAAACCAAGTGTGGACATTGGTTGAGAAGCCCGACAACAACCACAACATCATCGGTACCAAATGGGTGTTTCGCAACAAGCAAGACGAAGATGGACAAGTAGTTCGCAACAAAGCATGTCTCAATGCCCAAGGCTACACTCAAGTTGAAGGTATGGACTATGGTGAGACATATGCCCCTCTTGCTAGACTTGAGTCCATCCGCATCTTACCTGCATATGCTAATCACCATGATATCACCTTATACCAAATGGACATTAAAAGTGCTTTTCTAAATGGTGAAATTGAGGAGGAAGTTTATGTTAAACAACCTCCTGGCTTTGTTAATCCTAAGAAACCCGATCATGTTTACAAACCTCACAAAGCTCCTTATGGTCATAAACAAGCTCCTAGAGCATGGTATAAATGCTTGACCAAGTTCCTTATTGAAAAAGGCTTTGAGATTGGAAAGATTGATTCTACTCTTTTTACTAAAAGGGTTAATGGTGAATTATTTGTGTGCCAAATTTATGTTGATGATATCATATTTGGTTCAACTAACCCCCATTTTAACGAAAAGTTTGGAAAGCTAATGTCGGAGAAGTTTGAGATGTCTATGACGAGTGAACTCAAGTTCTTTCTTGGTTTGCAAATCAAGCAAACTAAGGAAGTCACATTTGTTTCTCAAACAATGTACACCAAGGACTTATTCAAGAAGTTCAACATGCAAGAACGCAAAGGTATGAATACACCCATGCCTACTACTGGACATCTTGACTTGACTAAGGATGGCGAACCAGTTGGCCAAAAGGTTTATTGCAATATGATTGGTTCATTGTTATATCTATGTGCCTCCTGTCCTGATATTATGCTAAGTGTGTGCATGTGTGCACGATATCAAGCGACCCCCAAAGAATGCCATCTTAAGGATGTGAAAAGGATGGTGAGATACTTAATCCATACACCAAATTTTGGCATTTGGTATCCTAAGAGGTCTTCTTTTGATCTTGTTGGCTACTCCGTTTCGGACTATGCCGGTGACAAGGTTGATAGAAAGTCCACTTCGGGTACTTGTCAATTTCTTGGTAGATCTCTTGTGTCTTGGTCCTCCAAGAAACAAAACTCGGTATCCTTATCCACCCAAGAAGCGGAATACATTGCCGCCGGTTCATGTTGTGCTCAATTACTTTGGATGACCCAAACTCTTAAAGATTATGGGATCTATGTGAAACATGTTCCATTGCTTTGTGACAATGAAAGTGCAATTAAGATTTCTCACAATCCCGTACAACATTCTCAAACTAAGCATATTGAAGTTCGTCAACATTTCATTCGAGATCATGTTGCTAAAGGGGACATTGATCTTAAGCATGTTCGTACCGATAAGCAATTGGCGGATATATATTCACCAAACCGCTTGATGAGAAAGTATTTTTCCGTTTGAGAGGTGAATTGAACATCATTGATGCTTCAAACTTGGAGTGGAAACTCCATTTGGATACATACAAGGCATGAGGCTTTGACTAATCCTTGATATTTCTCTTATGATGATGATCATATGTCTTGGATATATACTTGTACCCTTGCATGCTATATAACCCTTGTAGGTACTTGGATGAATCCAATTCTATGATATTGCAACTCACTCACATATTGAGCAATCTCTACATCACCAAGTCTCTACAATATGGTGGTTGAAGGCAGGGAAGCATGAATCCTTTCAACATATCCTTTGACAATTTTCCTATATCAAATTTCACGTGGTATCAAATCTCATGATTTTCATTTTGGATACACAAGTGCCTTTACTTGCAATACTAACCCATGTAGGTAGATGAACTCAAACTACAAGTGGTGCTCCCAACTCATTGATAAGCTACATCAACCTTGAGCATCCCACACAAGTTCAACTACATGATCAAGATCAACACCACCACCCAAGGTATGTTATTCCATCTTAGAGAAGCTTTACCCCAAGTCATGGGTCAAAGTAGCTCAACAAGATGTGAATACACCAAAATGCTTAAACGAAAAATGGTAACCCCATTTTGAGCTTAAACGATGAGTATGACCTACGATTAAGTGTTCTCACTTGACTCCTCACTCAATAAACTCTAACATAGGTGACTCTGTCGCCGACCAATTCTAGATGAAGTTCTCCAGTGTTTTTCTGAGTTCTTGCATATTTGTTCCGCTTCTAAAAAAACTTCATCTAGATTTCTTTTTCTCCATTTTGGTTCTGCATTCCCTGCATCTAATTCTTTGCAAATCCTTCAGTTAATTCCTTGAAAATCCTTGTGAGATCTTTTTTTGCCTAGTGATCTGAGATGACAATTGTTCTTTTCTCTGCGATGAACTCGGACACACCGGTTTGTCTCTTTCGGTCAAACCGAACCATCTCGGTGCAACCGAAGAAAACGACTCGGTGTTACCGATTTCAATGCTGAGAAGACATGTTGTCATTTGCATCCTGCATAATTGATCTAGCTCCACTCGATGATTCTTGTCCTCTACGTGCATCACATTATACATACTGCTTTGTTATGTGACTCAAGGACCAAACCTATTCGAATCAAACTCTAAAAGACCCTTCTTGGAAATTGATGTCAAAGGGGGAGAGAGAGAGATCACATCAAAGCTTAATCACTTCAAAAGGGGGAGAGTGCTTAATCACATCAAAGAACCCCAGATGCTTGGTATTCAAGTGGATAGAAGTCACATGTCTTTAAGAGGGGAAAGACATGTTAGTGTGTGTTATGTTTTTTTTGTACTTTGATTTGTTTTTCTCTGATTGTCCCTTCCCTATATTCTCCCATTATCCAATATTCAGGGGGAGAAAGACTTCTAACGAAAGTAAATCTTTGAATTCATTGCATATCTTTACCACTGGGGACATGTCTACATCTAATAGGAGTACCCAATACTCACTCTCTACATGTTATCCCAATCTTGGTACTCCTGTGGTTTGCTGTTCTTGCTCTGTTTAGTAGATGTTTTTGTGTTATCTAACCTTGTTTACTCAGGTTCATCTATTCCAAAGCCAGCTCAAGACCACAAGGTAAGTATATGCATCACACTCATGTCCATGATGATCTCTTACTGATGTACATATTGTTTGCAAGAAGGACTCATGAAGGTATACTTCTTAAATCCACACCATTTGCTCTGATGAACAATAAGGACTCATTGCTTCCTCTGCCATGCTTATGCATTCACATGCTCTTATATTCCATATTTACATGATTGCAGACATGTAGGGGGAGCCTATGCATGTTACATGTTCTTCCAAAGCTTTACTTGCTATTCTTTATATTTGTATCTAAAGTTTTGATGTATGTTGTCATCAATTTCCAAAAAGGGGGAGACTGAAAGCACAAGTGCTCCCCGGGTGATTTTGGTAATTAATGTCAACATATCTCTTGTTGGACTAATACCTTTATCTAGTATATTTCAGATGAGTTCAACAGTGGAGTGGCATGGACAAGAGGATGTGGAACCCCTTGAAGATGCTAAGGACAAAGATTGGCTCAAGATCAAGACTCTTCATTTCTATTTTAGTGACCCAAGATCACATTGAGTCCATAGGAAAAGCCAATACTATTAAAAGGGGATGAGGTGTTGCTTAATGGATTGCTTGCTCAAAGTGCTTAGTGATATGCTCCAAAGACCTCAACCACTTTCTCATATCCACATATGTCCCAAACCAAAAGTCAAACTCGGCCCCACCGATTTGATTTATCCGACGTCATCGAGTTCACTTGACATAGCCACTGTCAGAAACCCTAATCAGTTCAGTCTCACCGATGGGATATCGGTCTCACCGAGATGGGCTTGCAAACTCTCTATTACCTGTTGCAATTATTTCGGTCCCACCGAGTTTGCCTGACCAACTCTCTGTTTTGCTTATTACCAAAATTGGTCCCACCGAGTTTGTGTAATCGGTCAAACTGAGTTGAGCTTTTACCCTAACCCTAGCACATCGGTCCCATCGAGTTGACATATCAGTCGCACCGAAAATCCTAACGTTCACATATTGAACTAAATCAGTCTGACCGAGTTTAACTATTCGGTCCAACCGAGTTTGGTAAATTGTGTGTAATGGTTAGATTTTGTGTGGAGGCTATTTATACCCCTCCACCCACTCTTCATTCGTGGAGAAAGCTAGCAGAACGTGCCTACACTTCCAGCATACATTTTCTGAGAGAGAACCACCTACTCATGTGTTGAGACCAAGATATTCCATTCCAACCACAAGAATCTTGATCTCTAGCCTTCCCCAAGTTGCTTTCCACTCAAATCATCTTTCCACCAAATCCAAATCTGTGAGAGAGAGTTGAGTGTTGGGGAGACTATCATTTGAAGCACAAGAGCAAGGAGTTCATCATCAACACACCATTTATTACCTTTTGGAGAGTGATGTCTCCTAGATTGGTTAGGTGTCACTTGGGAGCCTCCGTCAAGATTGTGGAGTCGAACCAAGGAGTTTGTACGGGCAAGGATATCGCCTACTTCGTGAAGATCTACCCTAGTGAGGCAAGTCCTTCATGGGCGACAACCATGGTGGGATAGACAAGGTTTCTTCTTCGTGGACCCTTCGTGGGTGGAGCCCTCCGTGGACTCGCGCAACCATTACCCTTCGTGGGTTGAAGTCTCCATCAACGTGGATGTACGATAGCACCACCTATCAGAACCATGCCAAAAATCTCCGTGTCTCCAATTTCGTTTGCACACTCCAATCCCATCCCTTTACTTTCTTGCAACTTGCATGCTTTACTTTCCATTGCTCATATACTCTTGCCATGCTTGCTTGAAATGTATTGTGAATGTTTAAACTTGTGCTAAAACTCCACCTTAACTTGAAGGAATTAAAAACTGCTACTTTTCTTTGTTGAGGGTCTAATCACCCCCCTCTAGACACCTCTTCTCGATCCTTTCACTCAGGCAACTCACCACTACGACGAGGGCACCCACAATGCAGAGGCCTCACCCTCTTCCATGTCTAAGGAGCCAATCGTCATTGATTCTTGTCTTATTAGCCTTTCCTTAACAAATTATAGTGAATTGTGCTATCTACTTTTACCATGCAATCTGTTGCTCTAGTGTATATGTTCTATATGTCGTGCAATGTGGTGCTCACTTATTAATTGTTAAGTTAATTAGTTGTTGTGTCCAGTTAACTGTTTGGTTCAACTTTGCAAATGTGATGTTCAATTCTTCAGGGTGCAATTTTGTATTGTCTTCCATGTGAGAAATAAAACGAATTTTTTCTTTACAAAATACATGAGAAACAAATACAATTGCTATATTTCCAAGTTATCAAGAATGCTTGGTTTGGTCAACTGTCTGATCTTCTAGTATGCTATACATTGTGCAATGTGGTGCTCAGTTAACGTTTGGTTCATTTGTTGAGGTGTTTAGTTAACTGTTTGGTTCAATTCTGCAATGTGATGTTCATTTGTTGTGGGTGCATTCTGTTATTGTATACCATGTGAGAAATAAATCGAATTTGCTTGTACTAAATACAGGAGAAACAAAGACAATTGCTATATTTCCAAGTTGTTAAGCATACTTGGTTTGGTTAACTGTCTGATTTTCTATTAGGAGTATGTTATATTGTGCAATGTGGTGCTGAGTTAATGTTTGGTTCATTTGTTGTGGTGTTTAGCTAACTGCTTGGTTCAATTCTGCAATGCGATGTCCAATTGTTGTGGGTAGAATTTTGTACCGTTGTACATGTGAGGAATAAATCGAATTTGGCTGCACTTAATACATGAGAAACATATACAACTGATATATTTCCTAGTTCTTAATCATGCTTGGTTTGGATAAATGGGTTTTCCTTGTGGCTTGGATTAATCTGATGAATCCGAATTGTGCTTATTTTTCATCAACATATTTTACTAATAGCATGCGAACTCTCAGTTAACCTAATCACTAACTACCTTATATGTGTTGCAGGGAAACAATGGGAAGCACTCAGGTTTACAATCGAGGTTTGCACATGCATGTTTCTTGTCTAATAGCACATTATTGTGCAATTGCAGGAACCATACTAATTTTTAGGTTTTAAACCATTTGGTCTACGCATCGTGTGTGATGCATTCAATAACACAAACGATAAAATTGTTAAGACCGTGTGAAACGGAAATGCTATCACAAATGATTTAACGGGGAAAATTGTGTGTGATGTACGTGTGAACGGAAACATTTTCCTTAGAGCGACGGTCTGGGATGTATATACGAATGAAAACGTTTAGTGGGGACTGAGTGTGCGGGATGTACTTATGATCGAAATGACTTCGCCTGTATAATTGTATTTTTTTAGCACTACTATACGTATAACCATATTTGAGCGCTCGCCGATCGCACACGACCTCATTTTGCCGAGCATGTGTTCCAGGAGGGCATATCCCCGACGGTTTCTGGGTCATGTGGGAAGGACCCCCTATCACCCACACTCACTTGGCTATGGTTCCAAATGCCGTCGCGGAAAGGTGTTAAAAACCGTTTGTGTAGCACCTCGTTGTACTAGTGTGATAAACGTTATTGTATGAGATGATCATGTTTTGTAAGTTATCAGCAACCGACAGGAGCCTTATGGTTGTATCTTTATTGTATGAAATGCAAACGCCATGTAATTGCTTTACTCTGTCACTATGCTTAGTGATAGTTGTAGAAGCAATAGTTGGCGAGATGACCACGACACAACAATGGAGATCAAGATGTCGAGCCGGGGACGATGGAGATCATGACGATGCTTTGGAGATGGAGATCAAAAGCACAAGATGATGATGACCATATGATGTCACATATTTTGATTCATGTGATGTTTATCTTTTATGCATCTTATTTTGCTTAGTACGATGGTAGCATTATAAGATGATCCCTTCACTAAATTTCAAGGTAAAAGTGTTCTCCCTAAGTATGCACCATTGCTACAGTTCACCATGTTAAGACACCACGTGATGATCTGGTGTGATAGACTCTACATTCACATACAACGGGTGCAAGACAGTTTTGCACATGCGCAATACTTGGTTTGAACTTGACGAGCCTAGCATGTAAAGACATCGTCTCGGAACACTAGAGACCCAAAGGTCGAACGTGAGTCATATAGTAGATATGATCACCATAGAGATGTTCACCATTGATGACTACCCCATCTCACGTGATGATCGGACATGGGTTAGTTGATTTGGATCATGTATCACTTAGATAACTTGAGGGATGTTTATTTAAGTGGGAGTTCATTATTAATTTGATTAATTGAACTTAAATTTATCATGAACTTAGTCTTAATACTTTTTGCATATCTGTGTTGTAGATCAATAGCTCGCGATATAGCTCCCCTATATATTTTTGATATGTTCCTACCAAAAACTAAGTTGAAAGATGATAGTAACAATGATGCAGACTGGGTCCATGGTCTGAGGATTATCCTCATTGCTGCACAGAAGAATTATGTCTCTGATGCACCGCTAGGTGACAAACCTATTGCAGGAGCAGATGAAGACATTATGAACATTTGGCAAGATGACTACTTAATAGTTTAGTGCGCCATGCTTTATGGCTTAGAACCGAGACTTCAAAAATGATTTGAACGCCACGGAGCATATGGACTTTTAGAATCACTTGATTATGAATCATTTGATACTTGTGAACCAGGCCTCATGGGCAAGATGACTAAAACTCCATTCTCCGGAACAATGGGGCGAGCTAATGACTTATTGGACATAATACATACCTATGTATGCGGTCCGATGAGTGTTGAAGCACATGGTGGGTATCGTTATTTTCTGACCTTCATAGATGATTTGAGTAGGTATGGGTATATCTAGTTAATGAAACACAAGTCTGAAACATTTGAAAAGTTCAAAGAATTTCAGAGTATAGTGGAGAATCATCGTAACAAGAAAATAAAGTTTCTACGATTTGATTAGAGAGGCAAATATTTGAGTTATGAGTTTGGCCTTCATTTAAAACAATGTGGAATTGTTTCACAACTCACACCACCTGGAACACCACTGCGTAATGTTGTGTCCGAACATCGTAAACATACTTTATTGGATATAGTGTGATCCATGATGTATACCACTATCATTTTGGGGTTATGCATTAGTGACAGCCGCATTCGCGATTAATAGGGCGCTGTCTAAATCTGTT
This sequence comes from Triticum aestivum, assembly GCF_018294505.1. Taxonomy (NCBI): domain Eukaryota; kingdom Viridiplantae; phylum Streptophyta; class Magnoliopsida; order Poales; family Poaceae; genus Triticum; species Triticum aestivum. The sequence goes on from NC_057812.1 coordinate 208,756,404, forward strand.
GAGGCGACACCGTATGAACTATAGTTTAGCAAGAAACCTAAGCTGTCGTTTCTTAAAATTTGGGGTTGCGACACTTATGTCAAAAGGCTTTATCCTGATAAGCTCAAACCCAAATCGGAGAAGTGCGTCTTCATAGGATACCCTAAGGAAACAAATGGGTACACTTTCTACCACGGATCTGAAAGGCAAGATCTTTGTTGCCAAAAAAGGATCCTTTCTAGAAAAGGAGTTTCTTGATAAGTCTCCAATGTATCTATAATTTTTGATTGCTTCATGCTATATTATATTCTATTTTGGATGATTAATGGGCTTTATTATACACTTTTATATTATTTTTGGGACTAACCTATTAACCGGAGGCCCAGCCCAGAATTGATGTTTTTTTCCTATTTCAGAGTTTCGCAGAAAAAGAATATCAAACGGAGTACAAACGGAATTAAACCTTTGGGAACGTGATTTTTAGAACGAACGTGATCCAGAGGACTTGGACCCTACGTCAAGACATCAACCAGGAAGGCACGAGGTAGGGGGCGCGCCTCCCCCCCAGGCGCGCCCTCCACCCTCGTGGGGCCCATGTTGCTCCACCGACGTACTTCTTCCTCCTATATATACCTACGTACCCACAAACTACCAGAGACGGAGCCAAAAACCTAATTCCACCGCCGCAACCTTCTGTACCCATGAGATCCCATCTTGGGACCTTTTTCGGAGCTCCGCCGGAGGGGGCATCAATCACACAGGGCTTCTACATCAACACCATAGCCTCTCCGATGATGTGTGAGTAGTTTACCTCAGACCTTCGGGTCCATAGTTATTAGCTAGATGGCTTCTTCTCTCTTTTTGGATCTCAATACAAAGTTCTCCACAATTCTCATGGAGATCTATTCAATGTAATCTTCTTTTGCGGTGTGTTTGTTGAGATCGATGAATTGTGGGTTTATGATCAAGTTTATCTATGAACAATATTTTAATCTTCTCTGAATTCTTTTATGTATGATTGGTTATCTTTGCAAGTCTCTTCGAATTATCAGTCTGGTTTGGCCTACTAGATTGATCTTTCTTGCAATGGGAGAAGTGCTTAGCTTTGGGTTCAATCTTGCGGTGTCCTTTCCCAGTGACAGTAGGGGCAGCAAGGCACGTACTGTATTGTTGCCATCGAGGATAACAAGATGGGATTTATATCATATTGCATGAGTTTATCCCTCTACATCATGTCATCTTACTTAAAGTGTTACTCTGTTCTTTTGAACTTAATACTCTAGATGCATGCTGGATAGCGGTCGATGTGTGGAGTAATAGTAGTAGATGCAGGCAGGAGTCGGCCAACTTGTCTCGGACGTGATGCCTATATACATGATCATACCTAGATATTCTCATAACCATGCTCAATTCTGTCAATTGCTCAATAGTAATTTGTTTACCCACCGTAATACTTATGCTCTCGAGAGAAGCCACTAGTGAAACCTATGGCCCCCGAGTCTATTTTCCATCATATTAATCTCCCGTCAACAAGCTATTTCTAGTGCCATTTTTATTTCGCTTTATTTACTTTGCATCTTTATCATAAAAATACCAAAAATATTATCTTATCATATCTATCAGATCTCACTTTCGTAAGTGACAGTCAAGGGATTGACAACCCCTTTATTGCGTTGGTTGCGAGGATTTTATTTGTTTATGTAGGTGCGAGGGACTCGTGCGTGGCCTCCTACTGGATTGATACCTTGGTTCTCAAAAACTGAGGGAAATACTTACGCTACTTTGCTGCATCACCCTTTCCTCTTCAAGGGAAAACCAACGCAGTGCTCAAGAGGTAGCATTTCTCTCGAAAGAAGTGAGTGAGAGGAAAGTAGAACTTGATGAGGTAAGTGTACCTTCTCTCAATTTGGAAAGTAGCACATCGGAGAAATCAGTTCCCGTGATGCCTACACCAACTAGAGAGGAAGCCAATGATGATGATCATAAAACTTCAGATCAAGTTGCTACGGGACCTTGTAGGTCGAATAGAGCACGTTCCGCACCAGAGTGGTACGGTAATCTTGTCCTGGAAGTCATGTTACTAGACCATGACGAAACTACGAACCATGAAGAAGCTATGATGAGCCCATATTCTGATAAATGGCTTGAGGCCATGAAATCTAAGGATCCATTTATGGGAACAAACTGTGGACTTTGGTGGACTTGCCCGATGATCAACAAGCCATTGAGAATAAATGGATCTTCAAGAACAAGACAGACGTTGATGGTAATGTCACCATCTACAAAGCTCGACTTGTCACGAAAGGTTTTCAACAAGTTCAAGGGGTTGACTACAATGAGACCTTCTCACCCGTAGTGATGCTTAAGTCAGTCAGAATCATGTTAGCAACTGCCGCATTTTATAAATTTTGGTAAATGGATGTAAAAACTGCATTCCTTAATGGATTTCTTAAAGAAGAGTTGTATATGATGCAACCAGATCACTTTCCTAAAGGTGCTAACAAAGTGTGCAAGCTCTAGCGATCCATCTATGGACTCGTGCAAGCATCTCGGAGTTGGAATATACTCTTTGATGAACTGATCAAAGCATATGGTTTTATATAGACTTATGGTGAAGCCTTTATTTACAAGAAAGTGAGTGGGAGCTCTATAGCATTTCTGATATTTTATGTGGATGACATATTGTTGATTGGAAATGATATAGAATTTCTGGAAAGAATAAAAGGATATTTGATTAAGAATTTTTCAATGAAAGACCTCGGTGAAGCTGCTTACAAATTAGGCATCATGATCTATAGAGATGGATCAAGACGCTTGATAAGATTTTCAATGAGTACATACCTTGACAAGATTTTGAAGGAGTTCAAAATGATAAGTTAAAGACGCTTGATAAGATCTCCAGCATTACATTATTTGCCATTTACCTCTCGTTTTCCTCTCCCCCACTTCACCCTTGCCGTTTTATTTGCCCTCTCTCTCCGTCCTCCTCCTCTTTCCCTATTTGCCTCTTTTTGCCCGTTTCTTGTTTGCTCGTGTGTTGGATTGCTTGCCTGTCACAATGGCTCAAAGATAATACCAAATTGTGTGGCTTTACTAATACCAACAACAATGATTTTATTAGCACTCTGATTGCTCCTCTTACCAACAACAATGATTTTATGAATCTTGATAATACCAAATAGGCGTTCCAAATTCGGAGTTTTTAGATCTTGGTGCAAAAATTGGTAAAAGTGGGATTGAAGATATCAAAACTTTAAATATCAATAAACCCACTATTTTGGATTTCCAGGAATTTAATTATGATAATTGCTCTTTGATAGATTGTATTTCCTTGTTGCAATCCGTGCTAAATTCTCCACGTGCTTATAGTTAAATTGATGCTTTGATGCAATCTTATGAAGAAAAACTTGAGTTCGAAGTTTCTATCCCTAGAAAACTTTATGATGAGTGGGAACCTACTATTAAAATTAAAATTAAAGACCATGAATTCTATGCTTTGTGTGATTTTGGTGCTAGTGTTTCCACGATTCCAAAGACTTTGTGTGATTTCCTAGGTTTTCGTGATTTTGATGATTGCTCTTTATACTTGCACCTTGCGGATTCCACCATTAAGAAACCCATCGGAAGAATTAATGATGTTCTTATTGTTGCAAATAGGAATTATGTGCATGTAGATTTTATTTTTCTTGATATAGATTGCAATCCTTCTTGTCCTATTATTCTTAGTAGACCTTTCCTTAGAACGATTGGTGCAATTATTGATATGAAGGAAGGGAATATTAGATTCCAATTTACGTTAAGGGGAGGCATGGAACACTTCCCTAGAAAGAAAATAAAATTACCATATGAATCTATTATGAGAGTCACTTATGGATTGCCTACCAAATATGGCAATACCTAGATCTATCCTTGCTATTATGCCTAGCTAGGGGCGTTAAACGATAGCGCTTGTTGGGAGGCAACCCAATTTTATTTTTATTCCTTGCTTTTTGCTCCTGTTTAATAATAAATAATTTATCTAGCCTCTGTTTTGGTTGTGTTTTGTGTGTTTAATTAGTGTTTGTGACAAGTAGAACCGTTGGGAAGACTTGGGGAAAGTCTTTTTAATCTTGCTGTAAAAAATAGAAACTTTAGCGCTCACGAGAATTGCTGCAATTTTTATTTGGATAGTGCTATTTAGTTAATTATTTTTTAAGATGATTAATAGATAAATTACTCACTTCCAGAGATTTATTTTAGAATTTTTGGGGTTCCAGAAGTTTGTGTTAGCTACAGATTACTACAGACTGCTCTCCTTTTGATAGATTCTTTTTTTCGTGTGTTGTTTGCTTATTTTGATGAATCTATGGCTAGTAAAATAATTTATAAACCATATAGAAGTTGGAATACAGTAGGTTTAACACCAATATAAATAAAGAATGAGTTCATTACAGTACCTTGAAGTGGTGTTTTGTTTTCTTTCGCTAATGGCGCTCACGAGACTTTCTGTTAAGTTTTGTGTTGTGAAGTTTTCAAGTTTTGGGTAAAAGATTTGATGGATTATGGAATAAGGAGTGGAAAGAGCCTAAGCTTGGGGATTCCCAAGGCACCCCAAGATAATCTAAGGACACCTAAAAGCCAAATCTTGGGGATGCCCCGGAAGGCATCCCCTCTTTCATCTACTTCCATCGGTAACTTTACTTGGAGCTATATTTTTATTCACCACATGATATGTGTTTTGCTTGGAGCGTCTTGTATTATTTGAGTCTTTATTTGTTAGTTTACCACAATCATCTTTGCTGTACACACCTTTTGAGAGAAAACACACATGATTCGTAATTTATTAGAATACTCAATGCGCTTCACTTATACCTTTTGAGCTATATAGTTTTTGCTCTAGTGCTTCACTTATATCTTTTAGAGCACGGTGGTGGATTTGTTTTATAGAAACTTTTATTCTCTCATGCTTCACTTATATTATTTTGAGAGTCTTAAAAAACATGGTAATTTGCTTAAATTGGGAAATTAATCCTAATATGCTAAGTATTTGAGACTAGTAAAAAACTTTCTTATGAGTGTGTTGAATACTAAGAGAAGTTTGATGATTGTTCTGAGATATGGAGGTAGTGATATTAAAGTCGTGCTAGTTGAGTAGTTGTGAAATTGAGAAATACTTGTGTTGAAGTTTGCAAGTCCCGTAGCATGCACGTATGGTAAAAGTTTTGTAACAAATTTGAAACATGAGGTGTTCTTTGATTGTCTTCCTTATGAGTGGCGGCCGGGGACGAGCGATGGTCTTTTCCTACTAATCTATCCCCCTAGGAGCATGTGTGTAATCCTTGGTTTTTGATGACTTGTAGATTTTTGCAATAAATATATGAGTTCTTTATGACTAATGTTGAGTCCATGGATTATACGCACTCCTACCCTTCCATCATTGCTAGCCTCTTCGGTACCGTGCATTGCCCTTTCTCACATTGAGAGTTGGTGCAAACTTCGCCGGTGCATCCAAACCCCGTGATATGATACGCTCTTTCACACATAAACCTCCTTATATCTTCCTCAAAACAGCCACCATATCTACCTATTATGGCATTTCCATAGCCATTCCGATATATATTGCCATGCAACTTTCCACCATTCCATTTATTATGACACGTTCATCATTGTCATATTGCTTTGCATAATCATGTAGTTGACATCGTATTTGTGTCAAAGCCACCGTTCATAATTTTTCATACATGTCACTCTTGATTCATTGCTATCCCGGTATAGCGCCAGAGGCATTCATATAGATTCATACTTTATTCTAGTATCGAGTTGTAATCATTGAGTTGTAAATAAATAGAAGTGCGATGATCATCATTCATAGAGTATTGTCCCAAAAAAGGTCAAAAAAGGAAGGCCCAAAAAAGGAAAATGAAAAGGGACAATGCTACTATCTTTTTTCCACACTTGTGCTTCAAAGTAGCACCATGATTTTCATGATAGAGAGTCTCTTGTTTTGTCACTTTCATATACTAGTGGGAACTTTTCATTATAGAACTTGGCTTGTATATTCCAACAATGGGCTTCCTCAAATGCCCTAGGTCTTCGTGAGCAAGCAAGTTGGATGCACACCCACTTAGTTTCTTTTGTTGAGCTTTAATGCATTTATAGCTCTAGTGCATCTGTTGCATGGCAATCCCTACTCCTTACATTAACATCAATCGATGGGCATCTCCATAGCCCGTTGATTAGCTACGTTGATGTGAGACTTTCTCCTTTTTGTCTTCTCCACATAACCCCCATCATTATATTCTATTCCATCCATAGTGCTATATCCATGGCTCACGCTCATGTATTGCGTGAAGGTTGAAAAAGTTTGTGATTACTAAAGTATGAAACCATTGCTTGGCTTGTCATCGGGGTTGTGCATGATGACAACATTCTTGTGTGACGAAAATGGAGCATGACTAAACTATATGATTTTGTAGGGATGAACTTTCTTTGGCCATGTTATTTTGAGAAGACATAATTGCTTAGTTAGTATGCTTGAAGTATTACTGCTTTTATGTCAATATTAAACTTTTATCTTGAATCTTTCAGATCTAAATATTCATACCACAATTATGAGGGTTACATTAAAAAATTTATAACAAGTAGCATTCCGCGTCAAAATTCTGTTTTTATCATTTACCTACTCAAGGACGAGCAGGAATTAAGCTTGGGGATGCTTGATACGTCTCCAACGTATCTATAATTTTTGATTGCTTCATGCTATAGTATATTCTGTTTTGGATGATTAATGGGCTTTATTATGCACTTTTATATTATTTTTGGGACTAACCTATTAACCGGGGGCCCAGCCCAGAATTGCTGCTTTTTTGCCTATTTCAGAGTTTCGCAGAAAAAGAATATCAAACGGAGTCCAAACGGAATGAAACCTTCAGGAACGTGATTTTCGGAACGAACGTGATCTAGAGGACTTGGGCCCTACGTCAAGACATCAACCAGGAAGGCACGAGGTAGGGGGCGCGCCCTCCACCCTCGTGGGGCCCATGTTGCTCCACCGATGTACTTCTTCCTCCTATATATACCTACGTACCCCCAAACTACCAGAGACGGAGTCAAAAACCTAATTCCACCGCCGCAACCTTCTGTACACGTGAGATCCCATCTTGGGGCCTTTTTCGGAGCTCCATCAGAGGGGGCATCGATCACGGAGGGCTTCTACATCAACACCATAGCCTCTCCGATGATGTGTGAGTAGTTTACCTCAGACCTTCGGGTCCATAGTTATTAGCTAGATGGCTTCTTCTCTCTTTTTGGATCTCAATACAAAGTTCTCCACGATTCTCGTGGAGATCTATTCGATGTAATCTTCTTTTGCGGTGTGTTTGTTGAGACCGATGAATTGTGGGTTTATGATCAAGTTTATCTATGAACAATATTTGAATCTTCTCTGAATTCTTTTATGTATTATTGGTTATCTTTGCAAGTCTCTTCGAATTATCAGTTTGGTTTGGCCTACTAGATTGATCTTTCTTGCAATGGGAGAAGTGCTTAGCTTTGGGTTCAATCTTGCGGTGTCCTTTCCCAGTGATAGTAGGGGCAGCAAGGCACGTATTGTATTGTTGCCATCGATGATAACAAGATGGGGTTTTCTTCATATTGCATGAGTCTATCCCTCTACGTCATGTCATCTTGCTTAAGGCGTTACTCTGTTTTTAACTTAATACTCTAGATGCATGCTGGATAGTGGTCAATGAGTGGAGTAATAGTAGTAGATGCAGGCAGGAGTCGATCTACTTGTCTCGGACGTGATGCCTATATACATGATCATACATAGATATTCTCATAACTATGCTCAATTCTGTCAATTGCTCAACAGTAATTTGTTTACCCACCGTAATACTTATGCTCTCCAGAGAAGCCACTAGTGAAACCTATGGCCCCCGGGTCTATTTTCCATCATATTAATCTCCCGTCAACAAGCCATTTCTGGTGCCCTTTTTACTTCGCTTTATTTACTCATCCTTATCATAAAAATACCAAAAATATTATCTTATCATATCTATCAGATCTCACTTTCGTAAGTGACCGTGAAGGGATTGACAACCCATTTATTGCGTTGGTTGCGAGGTTTTCATTTGTTTGTGTAGGTGCGAGGGACTCGTGCGTGGCCTCCTACTGGATTTATACCTTGGTTCTCAAAAACTAAGGGAAATACTTATGCTACTTTGCTGCATCACCCTTTCCTCTTCAAGGGAAAACCAACACAGTGCTCAAGAGGTAGCATTTCTCTCGAAAGAAGTGAGTGAGAGGAAAGTAGAACTTGATGAGGTAAGTGTACCTTCTCTCAATTCGGAAAGTAGCACATCAGAGAAATCAGTTCCCGTGATGCCTACACCAACTAGATAGGAAGCTAATGATGATGATCATAAAACTTCAGATCAAGTTGCAACATGACCTGGTAGGTGGAACAAAGCACGTTCCGCACCAGTGGTACGATAATCTTGTCCTGGAAGTCATGTTACTATACCATGACAAAACTACGAACCATGAAGAAGCTATGATGAGCCCAGATTCTGATAAATGGCTTGAGGCCATGAAATCTAAGATAGGATCCATGTATGGGAACAAACTGTGGACTTTGGTGGACTTGCCCGATGATCAACAAGCCATTGAGAATAAATGGATCTTCAAGAACAAGACAGACGCTGATGGTAATGTCACCATCTACAAAGCTCAACTTGTCGTGAAAGGTTTTTGACAAGTTCAAGGGGTTGACTACGATGAGACCTTCTCACCCGTAGTGATGCTTAAGTCAGTCAGAATCATGTTAGCAATTGCCGCATCTTATAAGTTTTGGTAAATGGATGTCAAAACTGCATTCCTTAATGGATTTCTTAAAGAAGAGTTGTATATGATGCAACCAGATCACTTTCCTAAAGGTGCTAACAAAGTGTGCAAGCTCTAGCGATCCATCTATGGACTCGTGCAAGCATCTCGGAGTTGGAATATATGCTTTGATGAAGTGATCAAAGCATATGGTTTTATATAGACTTATGGTGAAGCCTGTATTTACAAGAAAGTGAGTGGGAGCTCTGTAGCATTTCTGATATTATATGTGGATGACATATTGTTGATTGGAAATGATATAGAATTTCTGGAAAGAATAAAAGGATATTTGATTAAGAATTTTTCAATGAAAGACCTCGGTGAAGCTGCTTACAAATTAGGCATCAAGATCTATAGAGATGGATCAAGACGCTTGATAAGATTTTCAATGAGAACATACCTTCACAAGATTTTGAAGGAGTTTAAAATGGATAAGTTAAAGAAGGAGTTCTAGCCTGTATTGTAAGGTGTGAAGTTGAGTAAGACTCAAAGACCGACAACGACAGAAGATAGAGAGAGAATGGAAGTCATTCCCTATGCCTCGGCCATAGGTTCTACAAAGTATGCCATGCTGTGTACCAGACCTACTGTGTGCCTTGCCACGAGTTTGGCAAGGGGGTACAATGGTGATCCAGGAGTAGATCACTGGACTGTGGTCAAAATTATCCTTAGGTACCTTAAAGAGGACTAAGCAAATGTTTCTCGGTTATGGAGGTAATAAAGAGTTTGTCATAAAGGGTTACGTCAATGCAAGCTTTGACACCGATCCAGATGACTCTAAGTCTCAATCCGGATACATATTGAAAGTGGGAGCAATTAGCTAGAGTAGCTCCATGCAGAGCATTGTAGACATATAAATTTGCAAAATACACAGAGATCTGAATGTGACAGACCCGTTGACTAAATTTCTCTCACAAGGAAAACATGATCACACCTTAGTACTCTTTGGGTATTAATCACATGGCGATGTGAACTAGATTATTGACTCTAGTAATTGGGTGTTGGTCACATGGTGATGTGAACTATGGGTGTTAATCACATGGCAATGAGAACTAGATTATTGACTGTAGTGCAAGTGGGAGACTAAAGGAAATATGCTCTAGAGGCAATAATAAAGTTGTTATTTTATATTTCCTTATTCATGATAAAGGTTTATTATTCATGCTAGAATTGTATTGATCGGAAACTTAAATACATGTGTGAATACATAAACAAATACCATGTCCCTAGTATGCCTCTTCTAAACTAGCTCGTTGATCAAAGATGGTTAAGGTTTCCTAACCATGGACATGTGTTGTCATTTGATAACGGGATCACATCATAAGGAGAATGATGTGATGGACAAGACCCATCTGTTAGCTTAGCATAATGATCGTTCAGTTTTATTGCTATTACTTTCTTCATGTCAAGTACATATTCCTTTGACTATGAGATTATGCAACTCTCGAATACTGGAGGAATACCTTGTGTTCTATCAAATGTCACAACGTAACTGGGTGATCATAAAGATGCTCTACAGGTATCTCCGAAGGTGTTTTTTGAGTTGGCATAGATCGAGATTAGGATTTATCACTCCGAGTATTGCAGAGGTATCTATGGGCCCTCTCGGTAATACACATCATAAGTTTGCAAAAAATGACTAAGGAGTTAGTCACGAGGTGATGTATTACGGAACAAGTAAAGAGACTTGCCGGTAACGAGATTGAACTAGGTATACCGACGATCGAATCTCGGGCAAGTAACATACCGATGGACAAAGGGAATTACGTATGTTGTCATAACAGTTTGACCGATAAAGATCTTCATAGAATATGTAGGAGCCAATATGGGCATCCATGTTCCGCTATTGGTTATTGACTGGAGAGGTGTCTCGGTCATGTCTACATAGTTCTCGAACCCGTAGGGTCTGCACGCTTAACGTTCGTTGATTATATAGTATTATATGAGTTATGTGATTTGGTGACCAAATGTTGTTCGTAGTCCCGGATGAGACCAGGGTCATGATGAGGAGTCTCGAAATGGTTGAGAGGTAAAGATTAATATATAGGACGATGGTATTCGGACACCAGAAGTGTTTCGAGGGGGTACCGGGTACTTATCGGGTCACCAGAAGGGGTTCCGGGCACCCCCGGCAAAAGATATGGACCTTATGGGCCAAGAGGGGAAACACACCAGCCACAAGGGGCTAGTGCACCCCCCATATGGGCTAGCCTAGGAGGAGAAGGAAAGGGGGAGGGAAAGGAAACTGTGGATTAGGATTCCCACTTCCTTCCCTCTACCCCCCCCCCTCTTTCCTTCCCCCTCGATTATATATGGCAGGGGGGCGTGCCTTGGGAGGGACTCCAAGTAGGATTCCTCCTACTTGGGTGCCTCCTATGGCTGCTCCTCCCTCCCTCCCACCTATATATATGTGGGAGGGGGGCGCCTAGCACACACCAGGTCAATTGTTAGCCGTGTGCGGCGCCCCCTGATATGTCTCCAATGTATCTATAATTTATGAAGTATTCATGCCGTTATATTATCATTCTAGGATGTTTTAGAATGATTTTATAGTCATTTTATATCATCTTTTCGGACTAACCTATTGAAATAGTGCCAAGTGCTAGTTGTTGTTTTTTGCATGTTTTTTACATCGTAGAAAATCAATATCAAACAGAGTCCAAACACCGCGAAACTTTTTGGAGATTTTTTATGGACCAGAAGACACCCAATGGGTCAGAGCTGCACCTGGGGGGTGCCCCGAGGAGGGATCAACCCACCAGGGCGAGCCTGGGGCCCCAGGTGCACCCTAGCGGGTTGTGCTCACCTCGGTGGCCTCACGTACCCCTTCTTTGCACTATAAATTCCCAAATATTCCGAAACCTTCGGGGTTAACCTAGATCAGAAGTTCCGCCGCCGCAGGGCTCCGTAGCCACTGAAAACCAATCTAGACCCATTCCGGCACCCTGCCGGATGGGGGAATCATCTCCGGTGGCCATCTTCATCATCCCGACGGCCACCACAATGAGGAGGGAGTAGTCCACCCTCGGGGTTGAGGGTTTGTACCAGTAGCTATGTGTTTAATCTCTCTCTCTCTCTCTCTAGTGATCTATATCATGGGCTTTGTTAATATAGATGGATCATATGATGTTTCTCCCCTCTATACTCTTGTTGTGATGAATTGAATCTTTACCCTTTGAAGTTTTGTCATGTCGGATTGAATGTTCAGATTTGAGAACACATGATGTATGTCTTGCGATATGAATACTTGAGGTGACAATAGGGTATCTTATTGATTCACTTGACATACGTTATGGCACTCAACTTGCGGATTCCCGCGGTGATATTGGGGTAATCTATGCATAGGAGTTGATGCACGTTTTTATTATCTTTTCTCCGATAGAAACTTTGGGGTCTCCTTGTAGTTCTTTATGTCGATTGAGTATTATGAATATGAATTTTCTTTGGTGTTATTCTAGTACGAACTCTAGGATAGATCGAACGGAAACAATAGCTTTGTGTTATTTTAGTACGAACTCTTGAATAGATCGAACGGAAGGAATAGCTTTGAGGTGGTTTCGTACCCTACAAATAATTTCTATCTTTTGTTCTCCGCTATTAGGAACTCGGGAGTGATTCTTTGTTGCACTATAATCATATGATCCAACTATGTTAGCATTGTTGGGAGATTGCATTAGTGAAAGTACGGGCCCTAGGCCTTGTTTTTAAGCATTGCAATACCGTTTTTGTGCCCGTTTACTATTTGCTACCTTGCTTTTTGTATTTATTCAGATTATAAAAATATATTTCTACCATCCATATTACACTTTTGTCACCATCTCTTCGCCGAACTAGTGCACCTATACAATTTACCATTGTATTGGGTGTGTTGGGGACACAAGAGATTTCTTGTATTTAGTTGCAGTGTCGTTTGAGAGAGACCATCTTCATCCTACACCTCTCATGGATTGATAAACCTTAGGTCATTCACTTGAGGGAAAATTGCTACTGTCCTACAAAACTCTCCGCTTGGAGGCCCAACACGTGTCTACAAGAATAAAGTTGCGTAGTAGACATCAATCTCTTTTCTAGCACCGTTGCCGAGGAGGTGAGTGCTTGTGGGTATATCTTTAGATCTTGCAATTAAATATTTTAGTTTCTTGTTTTATCACTAGTTTGCTTTATAAAAAAGAAAACTACAAAAAAATGAAATTGAGGCTGCATCATATTGTTCATCTTTATAATGTCTTTCGTGAAAATTATGGAAAGGAAAATTGTGCTCAATTGATAGAATAAGAATTCAATAGAATGTTTGGTATAAATGATGAGCATGATTGCAATGTTGTTAGTATGAATTCTTTCAATATCCATGATGCTAATGATATGCAAAGCCATAAGCTTGGGGTTGCTATGTTTGATGAAGATGGTATTTTTAGTCCCCCAAGATTTGATGTGCAAATTTGTTATAATGATTGCATGCCTCCTATTTATGATGATTATAATGATGAAAGTGGATTTGGAGAGGTCGTGACTTTATTTAGTGATGAATCCACTATTTTCGATGAGGCTTCAATTAACTATGATAACAAAGTTACTATATATGATGATTATGGTGATGACATGTATGCTATAAAGAATAATGATAACCATGAAACTTGTCATCATGATTTTAATTTTCACTCTCATGATAGTTATTTTGTTGAGTTTGCTCCCACTACTATTGATGAGAAGAAATTTTCTTATGTGGAGAGTAATAAGTATTCTATGCTTTTGTGTCATGAAAAGAATGCTTTATGTGATGTTTATATTGTTGAATTTCTTCATGATGCTACTGAAAATTATTATGAGGGAGGAACTTATGCTTGTAGGAATTGCAATAATATCAAGTTTCCTCTCTATGTGTTGAAAATCTTGAACTTGTGCTTGTTTTGCCTTCCTATGCTAGTTGATTCTTGCTCCCATAAGTTGTTTACTCACAAGATCCCTATGCATAGGAAGTGGGTTATACTTAAATGTGCTAATCATATGCTTCATGATGCTCTCTCCATGTTTCAATTCTTATCTTTAATGTGAGCATCATTGAACTCACCATGCCTAGCTAAAAGGCATTAAAGAAAAGCGCTTGTTGGGAGACAACCCAACACTTTTACCTACTGTTTTTGTGTGTTCACATGATTAGTCTACTGTAGTAATCATGTTTTATTGCTTTCGTTTCAATAAAGTGCCAAGTAAGACCTTTGGGATGGCATACGGTGATTGTTGATTTGATATTGCTGAAAAACAGAAACTTCTGCACTCAGGAAAATAATTCTCATTTTTAATAGAAGCATGATAAAATGTTGATTCATATTGAAGAATAATAGTAGACAAATTGCCCAGGCTTTCCTAATTTTTGAGAATTTTGCAGAAGCAGAAGTATGGTTTGAGTATAGATTACTACAGACTGTTATGTTTTTGATAGATTTTGTTTTCAATGCATAGTTTGTTTGTTTCCATGCCTGGTGGAAATGATATGCTATAGTAGGAATTGTGTGAGAACAAATATGAATCTTGTCTTTGACAATACCAAAAGTGAAATGGTTTCCTCTTTATCATATTAACCTATCTCACAAAGTTCCGTTAAGTTTTATGTGATTGAAGTTTTCAAGTTTTGGGTGAGATGTCGATATGAGGAGAATAACGAGTGACAAGACCCTAAGCTTGAGTATTCCCAAGGCACCCCAAGGTAATATTCAAGGAAGATCCAAGCAACTAAGCTTGAGGATACCCCGGAAGGCATCCCCTCTTTCGTCTCCAACATTATCGGTAACCACACTTGGAGCTATGTTTTCATTCGTCACATGATATGTGTTTTGCTTGGAGTGTCAATTTATTTTGTTAGGATTTGCTTGCTGTTATTTAGAATAATCTTTTTCATCTTTCATTTCAATAAAAATGTCAAGGATAGCCTTACCATGCTTAATTTGCAAGTATACATGTTGCCGTTTCAAAACAGAAAGTTTATCACTGTTGCAAAACTTCCCTAGAAAATTCAAAATGTGATAAAATGATGAATTTTTTTGAAAAATAAGATCTGATAAATTATCTACAGTGTGGTAAATTTTCATAATTTTTGGAGTTAAAGAAGTATTGATACTCTTGCATTCTTTACAGACTTTACTGTTTTGGCAGATTGCTGTTATGTTTGCATTGTTTGCATATGTTTGCTTGTTTAATGATTCTATTTGAGGATAGGAGTATTAAACATGCAGAGGCATTTAGTGTGCAATGTTGAATAATAATTTTAGTGATTTGCTACAGTAGAGAATGATAAGTTTTTTGCATTGGTTTATACTAACTTATCTCATGAGTCCTTGTTGAGTTTTGTGTGGATGAAGCTTTTGAGATTTAGGAAAACCGTGATATGAGAAGAATTAAGGAGACACAAAAGCTCAATCTTGGGGATGCCCAAGGCATCCCATGATAATATTTCAAGAAGTCTCAAACATCTAAGCTTGGGGATGCCCCGGTAGGCATCCCACCTTTCTTCTTCAACAATTATCTATTAGTATCGGTTGAGCCTAAGTTTTTGCTTCTTCACATGACATGTGCTATTCTTAGAATGTCATTTTATTTTCATTTTGCTTGCTGTTTTAATAAAATACTTAGATCTGAAAGTTTTTAAATAAAATAGAGTCCTCAAATAGTTGCCAGGGAGGCTAGGTAAGCGGCATTCACACCCCGTCAACAAAGCTCTTTTCTATGGAATTGCTCTAGTGCTGCAATTATATCTTTTTGAGCACGGTGTGCTTTAGTATTTTTGACGAAATTCTCTCTTTCTTCACTTAAATTAATTTGAGAGAAATAAATATTATGCTCATGATCTTCACTTATATCTTTTTCGAGTAGCTTGTCATTTACTCTTGTGCTTTACTTATATCCTATGAGTAAATTATTGAATAAATTGAATGTCATTAAGTTGAAATCATATCATGCCTAGTGGTAGCTTCACATTGGGTCTAGAAAGTGAAATCTTTTGAGGCTTGACAATCACAATATTGGTCATACAAGCAACTCATGAACAATTAGTAAAAGAAAGAGAACTTTCACATGCAAATACACTATCTTGGAAATATTTTGTGATTGTGAGCCCCCATCAAAAATAATATGCCAAAATTGTCGACGTTGGACAAGAAAGACAACGTAATGGTTTATGTTTGTTCATGTTCACATAGAAGTTATATTGTCATAGATCCTTCAACATGTGGTGCTTGCCCCCCATCTTTGCTAGCCAAAAATTCTACACCAAGTAGAGATACTACCTGTGCATCCAAAAACACTTAAACCCAAATCTTATTTTCAAGAGTCCACCATACCTACCTAAGGATTGAGCAAGATCCGTCAAGTAAGTTGTCATCAGTGCAATAAGGCAATAAAAATTGCTTCTAAAAGTGTTAGATCATTTAGTGTAAGAGAAAATTGAGAGTTGTACGAACTTGTGATGGCAAAGTAATAAAAGCGATGGACTGGATAATAAAGGTTGCTATCATAAGGGGCAATATAATGTGAGGTTCTTTTGCACTAAGGGGTTGAGAATACAAACAAATAAGTGCATGGAAACCTCTGCTTCCCTCCGTGAATGGCCTATCTTTTACTTTTTAGTATTTACTTTTATGCAAAGAGTCAAAGTTTTTTCTCTCTATTCCTTTTTATTTTTCTCTTTTGGCAAGCATCATGTGGTGAGGAAAGATCTAGGCACATATATCCAGTTGGATATGGGTAGCATGAGTTATTATTGTTGACGTCACCCTTGAGGTGAATACGTTGGGGGTGAAATTATAAGCCCCTATCTTTCTATGTGTCCGGACGAAAAGTTTTGCTTATGTGTATGCGGTGGGTGTTATCAATCATAGAAGACTACATGATGGTTGAGTATGTGGAGCTAGAATAAGTTTAATTGCAATTGCTTGGTGACTAAGAACATAGGTTGTTGAGTTTCAAGAGAGTTCATTGTTTGAACCTTAACATGTGAATTGGTTGCTACTACAACATGAGAAGTTTCATACGAAAACAAATTGTTGTTATGATGCTAGGAAAAGTGATTAAAATTATCATTGATCAAACTTATGCACTTTTCTAGCATTCGCACTTCGTAAATTATTTCTTTTATCATTTACCTACTCGAGGACGAGTAGGAATTAAGCTTGGGGATGCTGATACATCTCCAATGTATCTATAATTTATGAAGTATTCATGCCGTTATATTATCATTCTTGGATGTTTTACAATCATTTTATATCATCTTTTGGGACAAACCTATTGACATAGTGCCAAGTGCCAGTTGCTGCTTTTTTGCATGTTTTTTACATCGTAGAAAATCAATATCAAACGAAGTCCAAACACCGCGAAACTTTTTGGAGATTTTTTATGGACCGGAAGACACCCAATGGGCCAAAGCTGCACCTGGGGTGCCTCTAGGAGGGCACAACCCGCCAGGGCGCACCTGGGCCCCCAGGCGCGCCTTGGTGGGTTGCGCTCAGCTCGGTGGCCTCCCGTACCCCTTCTTTGCACTATAAATTCCCAAATATTCCAAAACCTTTGGGGTTAACCTAGATCAGAAGTTCCCCCGCCGCAGGGCTCCGTAGCCACCAAAAACCAATCTAGACCCGTTCTGGCACCCTGTCAGAGGGGGGAATCATATCCGGTGGCCATCTTCATCATCCCGGTGGCCACCACGATGAGGAGGGAGTAGTCCAACCTCCGGGTTGAGGGTTTGTACCAGTAGCTATGTGTTTAATCTCTCTCTCTTGTGATCTATATCATGGGCTTTGTTAATATAGATGGATCATATGATGTTTCTCCCCTCTATACTCTTATTGTGATGAATTGAATCTTTACCCTTTGAAGTTTTGTCATGTCGGATTGAATGTTCAGATTTGAGAACACATGATGTATGTCTTGCGGTATGAATACTTGAGGTGACAATGGGGTATCTTATTGATTCACTTGATATACGTTATGGCACTCAACTTGCGGATTCCCGCGGTGATATTGGGGTAATCTATGCATAGGAGTCGATGCACATTTTTATTATCTTTTCT
The DNA here is from genome assembly GCF_018294505.1 of Triticum aestivum. Lineage (NCBI taxonomy): Eukaryota > Viridiplantae > Streptophyta > Magnoliopsida > Poales > Poaceae > Triticum > Triticum aestivum. The sequence goes on from NC_057812.1 coordinate 208,774,304, forward strand.
CTGATAGAAACTTTGGGGTCTCCTTGTAGTTCTTTGTGTGGATTGAGTATTATGAATATGAATTTGCTTTGGTGTTATTCTAGTACGAACTCTAGGATAGATTGAACAGAAACAATAGCTTTGTGTTATTTTAGTACGAACACTTGAACAAATCAAACGGAAAGAGGTGGTTTCATACCCTACAAACAATTTCTATCTTTTGTTCTCCGCCATTAGGAACTCGAGAGTGATTCTTTTTTGCACTTTGAGGGGTAATCATATGATCCAACTATGTTAGCACTGTTGGGAGATTGCACTAGTGAAAGTACGGACCCTAGGCCTTGTTTTTAAGCATTGCAATACCATTTTTGTGCCCGTTTACTATTTGCTACCTTGCTGTTTGTATTTATTCAGATTATAAAAATATATTTCTACCATCCATATTACACTTTTATCACCATCTCTTCGCCGAACTAGTGCACCTATACAATTTGCCATTGTATTGGGTGTGTTGGGGACACAAGAGATTTATTGTATTTGGTTGCAGGGTCATTTGAGAGAGACCATTTTCATCCTACACCTCTCATGGATTTATAAACCTTAGAACACCCACTTGAGGGAAAATTGCTACTATCCTACAAAACTCTGCTCTTGGAGGCCCACCACGTGTCTACAAGAATAAAGTTGAGTAGTAGAGATCACCCCCCTCCACCGTTTACACCCCCGGACATATTTTCGTAATGCTTAGGCGAAGCCCTGCGGAGATCACTTCACCATCATCGTCATCACGCCATCGTACTGACGGAATTCGTCTACAACCTCGACGTCTTGCTGGATCAAGAAGGCGAGGGATGTCACCGAGATGAACATGTGCAAAACGCGGAGGTGTCGTACGTTCGGTACTAGATCGGTTGGATCGTGAAGAAAGTTTGACTACAACACCCGCATTGTGAAACGCTTCCACTAATGATCTATGAGGGTATGTGGACACACTCTCCCCCTCGTTGCTATGCATCTCCATGGATAGATCATTCCGTGTGCGTAGATTTTTTTTTCCATGCAATAATTCCCAACAGAACGACACGAGTCCAATGGTTGGAAATTGAGCGCAACGGTAACATTAATTGCGGAGCAAGTAATGCTAACTCCTCGGTTCAAAAGATATCTCCTGCAACACGAACAACAATGTCCTTCTGCCAGGTAATCATTTGAAGCATAAAGAGATTTCTCTCAGTCTCGCATAGGTTTGGCTAAGTGATACGTCTCCAACGTATCTATAATTTTTGATTGTTCCATGCTGTTATATTATCAATCTTGGATGTTTTATAATCATTTTACAGTCATTTTATATCATTTTTGGTACTAGCCTATTGACATAGTGCCAAGTACCAGTTGTTGTTTTTCCATGTTTTTTACATCACAGAAAATCAATATCAGACGGAGTCCAAATGCCCCAAAACTTTACGGAGAATTTTTATGGGCCAGGAGGAACACAACGGGCCCTGGCTATGCCTGGGGGTACCCCGAGGGAGGCACAACCTACCAGGGCGTGCTAGGAGGCCAAAGCGCACCCTGGTGTGTTGTGCCCACCTCAGGTGCCCCCCGGACCGCCTCTTTGCTCTATAAATACCCCAATATTCCAGAAACCCTAGGGGAGTCGATGAAATATTCATCGAGCCGCCGCAGAGTCCAGAACCACCAGATCCAATCTAGACACCATCTCGGATGGGCTTCACCACCTCCATTGGTGCCTCTCCGATGATGTGTGAGTAGTTCTTTGTAGACCTTCGGGTCCATAGTTAGTAGCTAGATGGCTTCATCTCTCTCTCTCTCTCCCTCTCTCTCTCTCTCTTGATTCTCAATACAATGGTCTCTTGGAGATCCATATGATGTAACTCTTTTGCGGTGTGTTTGTTGGGATCTGATGAACTTTGAGTTTATGATCAGTCATATCTTTTTATATACATGAAATTATTTGAGTTTCTTTGATCTCTTTTATGCATGATTGCTTATAGCCTCGTATTTCTTCTCTGATATTTGGGTTTTGTTTGGCCAACTTGATCTATTTATCTTGCAATGGGAAGAGGTGCTTTGTAGTGGGTTCGATCTTACGGTGCTTGATCCCAGTGACAGAAACGGAAACAACATGTATGTATCGTTGCTACTAAGGATAAATGATGGGGTCTATCTCTACATAGATAGATCTTGTCTACATCATGGCATCATTCTTATTGCATTACTCCATTTTTCCATGAACTTAATACACTAGATGCATGCTGGATAGCGGTCGATGTGTGGAGTAACAGTAGTAGATGCAAGCAGGAGTCGGTCTACTAATCTTGGACGTGATGCTTATAAAATGATCATTGTCTGGATGTCGGTGTCAGTGTCAAAACCGGCAGATCTCAGGTAGGGGGTCCCGAACTGTGTGTCTAAGGATCGATGGTAACAGGAGACAAGGGACATGATGTTTACCCAGGTTTGGGCCCTCTTGATGGAGGTAATACCCTACATCCTGCTTGATTGACTTTCATGAATATAGGGGTTACAAGAGTTGATCTACCACGAAATCGTAATGGCTAAACAATAGATGTCTAGCCTATATGATTATGATTGTCTCTACGGACTAAACCCTCTGGTTTATATAGACATCAGAGGGGGCTAGGGTTGTACATAGTCGGTTTACAGAGAAAGGAATATTCATATCTACATGCCAAGCTTGCCTTCCTCGCAAAGGAGAGTCCCATCCGGACACAGGGTAAAGTCTTCTATCTTTGTATCATCACGGCCCATTAGTCTGGCCCATGTTGCATAGCCCAGACGCCCGAGGACCCCGTAATCCAGGACTCCCTCAGTAGCCCCTGAACCAGTCTTCAATGACGATGTGTCCGGCGTGCAGATTGTCTTCGGCATTGCAAGGCGGGTTCCTCCTCCGAACACTTCAAAAGAGTTGACCACCAGCACTATATCCGGCTCTGTACAACAGTCATACCTCTGAATCACAAGGGCGGAACACGAATAAGTCCTGTCCTCCGAAGATTTTACTGGCGAGACGTTACGTCCGTCCGTCTTATTATTTCAAACCGCTTTTCGGCCCTCCCGTTTCGTGTTTCGAGACGCAACCACTGACGACACGTCTCGTCAAAACAGAGATCATCCCCCCTTATTATGGGATTCTCATCAATACGGGTTTGGGAAACCCAACCGTGCCGTTTCGCACAACCCCTCGGAAATAGGCGAGCTTTAAGGCTCGTGGGGGACGCATGATGTTCACTGCTTTTATACGGAGATAAGACTCCCCCTTTTTACCCCACGCCTTCCCCTTCCTCAGTCCATCCGCCCTCAAGGTCCAGCACTCAAGCTTCGATCCACTTCGTTCCCAAAAAGTACTCCAGCGATGTCCAAATCCGGAGCGCAGGGCAAGTGGACGGCCTCCTCCTTCACGGAGAAAAATATCAAGGAACTCCGGGAAGCAGGGTATCTGGCCAAAGAGATCGCCCACTGGCTCCCGGCCAAAAAATAGGTCATCCCCACTCCAAAGCCCGGCGAGAGGGTAGTGTTTACCCCTCATTTTCTTCGTGGATTGGGGTTTCCCCTTCATCCTTTCGTCTGCGGCCTCATGTTTTACTATGGGTTAGATTTTTCATGATCTAGCCCCGAATTCTTTCCTCAACATTTCGGTGATCATCGTCGTATGCGGGGCATTCCTCCGTGTTTCCCCCCACTTCGGCCTATGGCTCAAGATCTTCAATGTGAAGCCGAAAGTGGTGGACAGCTAGCACGCGGATTGCGGTGGCGCTATGGTGAGCAAACTGCCGAGTGTCACTTGGCCCAAGGGCACCTTTGTGGAGACCGTGAAGGGATGGCAGCAGGGGTGGTTCTACACACAGAGCCCCATGACTCCACATGAGCTGCTCCCACGGAGTTCAAGTCCGGGCCCCCAATGCGTCTGACATCCTGGCTCAACATGGGTCTGGACTGGGCATCGTCTGACGAGGTAACGATGCTGGAGAAGCGCATCAAGAGCATGGTAGATAAAAAAATACCAGCCTTGCCAGCATGATTCAAGTGATTCTCTTCCGCCGGATAATCCCCTGTCAAGTGCGTCAAGAGCCCATGTGGAAGTTCGACCCGGCCGGTCCCCGGACCCTGCAGCGGTTCTTTGGCACGAAGCACGAAGACATGTGGAAGCTGCTCTTCAAGAACCAGAAGTCATGGCCTGAGACAACCGAAGACCTCGGCTACGATAGCACCCACGCTGCGACCCCCGTAAGTTATTTGATAACATTACTTTGCAAGCCCAAGGAGCACACTGAACTCTCCATTTTCTTTTGCAGGGCTGGACAAAGAAAGCAGAATGGATTCACTGTCCGGCTCTACTGCCCGAAGACGAGGCTATTCCTCTGTTGACGAGGATGCTAGTCCCGGCGCCGTACCACGCGCCAGAAAAGAAGGTCAAGGAGAAGGGCAAGGAGGCCAAGAGTGGCCTCTGCCGTAAAGGTGCCTCGGACGTAGTGTCTGAAGACACCGAAACTCTCTCCTCCCCTGATGAAGAGGAAGAGGAAGAGAGCGATCTCCCACCCAAGGGGGGAGAAGAAAAAGAAGTGGGTAGCTACCACCGATCTAGAGGCGGAAGTGTCCAAGAAAGGGAGGACTTCCCTTACGGATGACTCTGAGTCGGAGGCCGTCGAATCCCCTGGCCGGATCATAAGTACTCAAAGGTATATATATATATATATATATATCCGGCTTTTCTGGCTTATAGTTGTAATGCATTTAAATTGTATGTTGCAGTCCGGTTAAGGTCCTTCCCCAGTGATCCTTCTCTTCCGGGAATTCGCTGGGTCCGAGCATGATGGAGAGCGATTCGCCTCCACCAGCTTCCTCCCCCACTGCCACGGATAACACCGAGGTGTCATCCTAAAGGGCCCTTCCGAAACAGGGAGAGGTGCCGGAGGCTGCCAAGAACATGGGGGAACCGACCCCCATGGAGACTGGAGACAGTGGCCATGTCCAGTTTGGCCCCCAACCAAATGTTATTCCGGAAACCTACACGGTTTCGGAGTCAGAGGAGCAACCCTCTTCACAAGAAGGGGGCGCGCCTACTATACCGGCGACCTTTGTCAACGCGGAGGCGCCGGACACTTTGGTGAGAGCGCTTTAGAGTGCCACCATTGTGGAAGAACATTGTACCCTTATGGGTACGGTGATTGAGAAGGTTCAGTCCGTGAAAAGCGGACTGAGCGAAGCCTACACTAGCCTTTTAAGAGGCTTTGAGGTATGTGCTTTATAGTATCTTTAAACTGTATAAAAAGAATGCTTGTGTATAGATAGTAGCCCCTGAGACTCTGTTCGGTGTTCGAAAAGAAAACCGAACAGAGGATCTAATAACTCATGCAGGATACTAACGCACCTATCTGTTTGAACAAGCAGGCTACAAAGCAGGCATTAGTTGCCCATGCCGCCGAAGCATCTGAGCTAAGGCAGAATCTAGAAGAAAAGCAAGGTATGTAATTCTGAAGCATGTCTGAAATGATGCCAGCTATGATGCAGTATCTCAATGAGTTTCATAATTATATTTGTAGCTGACATGTCTGAGGTCGAGGCCCTCAAGAGTGTGCTGGCCGAGGCTAGGAAGGAGGCGGAGGAGGAGCACGCCTCCCACCTTAAACATGAATCACTAGTGGAGGAGTGCACAGGAAGCTCGGGTCGAAGCCCAAAGCATTGTTTGGGAGATCCAAGAGGCAAGGCAAATTGCGGCGGGTAAGGCCTTTAACATGCAGAGCAAATTTGCGAAGAAAAGGTACATCTTTCTAACCCATATTTGGAGTTCTCCAGGAGTGTTTGCGGACCTGCCCCGGAGTGTTGCTGATGCCGTGGAGTTCTACTGGGCCAAAGAGGGGAGCTCAACGGAGAAGCTATTCTGGCCGTAGTACCTTGCGCTAGAGCATCATGTGCCCCTCAGCGATCAGCTAAAGCAATGGACCGAACTGCACAGGGTGGCTGAATTGGCCATGAGGGATTTGATAATCCGTCTTTGGCCCGCCGAACCCATGCCCAGTAGCTACTTCGATCTCATCAAGCGGCTAGTCAACGGCTACCCTCGGCTTGATGCCGTGAAGCGGTCAGCCTGTATTGAAGGTGCGCGGATGGCCTTCGCCCGTGTCAAGGTGCAATGGGCGAAGATGGACGCCGTCAAGCTTGCAACCGAGGGACCGCCCGCTGGAAAAGAGCATCGCACGCTGGAGCGGTACTTTTATAATGTCCTAAAAGGACCCCGCATCATAGAGGGCCAATGTTCGAAGGACATCATTTTTGAATCAATGTATTTATGTTGTGCAATCCTGTATCATGAGACAAGGCTTATGTATGATATATTGCTTATTTTACTAAAATATCTCCTCCTGGGCGGCTGTTTATGATATCCGAGAGTTGGCCAGTCGTCGGCTTCAGCCCCCATGTTGGTAGTATGGGGATGTTCGGGATAAAACTTAAACACACTTGACCCAACGTACTGGTCCGTGAAGGAGGTGTTAGTGCGGCGAACCAGGCAATCAGACTATACGGCTTTATCGCCCTCACTTAGCCATAGGAGTTTTATAATGGGAGTGTGGGCGCAACCCCTAGTATTGTTCGATTATACGAACTTGGGTGCTATGAATGCTCGGCTGGGTGGAGGCCAGCCTATCGCATAATGCGGAAAAAATTGCTAGAGATTTATACTTAGTCACCAAATAGCTGACCAGCTCTCGCCGCATCATGACAGTCAGTTTTTGGCTTTCTCTACTGAGGTGTTTGTCTGGGTAAACCAGAAATACAATCGTAGTAGTTCTCCCTTTACTACACTAGCCGATCAGACGGAATGTAAGGTAGCAAGCACGGGAGCCGGGCAACCCAACTATTGACCAAAGACATGATTCGGAGCCAATGCATATAATTCTATATTCGAGACGCCGAATTGCACTTGTGAAAAGTGTTCGGACTTTGTTTTAATATTTAAAAGATGTACACGGCTTAGTAAAGCCCCTGGCGATTTAGGCCATACCGAGGTGTACATGAAAATCAGACAAAAATAGGGAAACATATGTTAAGAGATAAGCCAACGCCATGTAGGCTTGGGCTAAAAACTGTTTCCATTGTAGTCTGATTGATACGTCAAAATGTATTGATACAAATAGTGCAATAAGCAACAAGGTTGTTTTACATGCCGAACACAAGGGGAAGTCGTGCATGCGTCCTGAAAGCGGACGGGGAGATCTTTAAGGATCCTTTAGGTACTCTGGCACGCGTCTATGCTGCTTTTCTCCTTGGTGTATTGTCCTTCGAGAGGATCATCGACCGGCGTTTTCATAATAGGCCACGGAAAGAGGCCTTGGTACCGTCGAAAGGGCGATGTGGTTTGAGGGAACCTGAAAGGATAAAATAAATATAAAAAAGGAAGAGGAATGTGAGTTTCCTGGTAGGGTCTGGTCGTATTGCAGGCATTGTCCATATTGTACCTCCATCCTTTCCATGGTATTTTTAGTGCGTAATTATGTACGCGTGGTACATATGCCACAATTTTGTGGGGGATGAGATGGAGGCCAGATTGCTAATCGAGCTCCTGACGAGCTGGACTGTCTTATAGTGGGGTAGTCCAGACTCGTTTGATAGTGTCTAAGGACTTGGCTGCCGGCGTAATAGTTGGCTTGATGAGGCAACCCTGTACTTCCGCTGCCAGGGACGCGGTGTGCTCCTCAGTGCGGAGGGAGCGTTCCATGTTTCCATTCACTGTTATAACACCGCATGGCCGGGCATCTTGAGTTTAAGATAAGCGTAGTGCAGGACTGCATTGAAACGAGTGAACGTAGTTCGTCCGAGTAGTGTGTGGTAGCCACTGCGGGAGGGGACAATAATTAAGACCAAGTCTTCACTGCGGAAGTTGTCCGGCGAACCGAAGACCACTTCCAGTGTGATTGAGCCGGTGCAGCGGGCCTCTACACCTGGTATCACTCCTTTAAAGGTAGTTTTAGTGGGCTTGATTCTTGACGGACCCATCTTGCGGACCGTGTCCTGATAGAGCAGGTTAAGGCTGCTGCAGCCGTCCAAGAGGACTCGCATAGGGTGGAATCCATCGATGATTGGATCAAGGACTAATGTGGCCAAACCTCCGTGACGGATACTGGTCCGATGGTCCCTGCGATCTGCTACCTCTTGAGCATGCGTTGGTTTTCCCTTGAAGAGGAAAGGGTGATGCAGCAAAGTAGCGTAAGTATTTCCCCTAGTTTTGAGAACCAAGGTATCAATCCAGTAGGAGATTACATGCAAGTCGCCTAGTACCTGCACAAACAAACAAGAGCCTTGCAACCAACGCGATAAAGGGGTTGTCAATCCCTTCACGGTCACTTACGAAAGTGAGATCTGATAGAGATAATAAGATAAATATTTTTGGTATTTTTGTTGTATAGATTGGAAAATAAAGATAGCAAAATAAACGGCGCCAAAAATAACTAGTTGATGGGAGATTAATATAATGGAAAATAGACCCGGGGGCCGTAGGTTTCACTAGTGGCTCTCTCAAGATAGCAAATTCTACGGTGGGTGAACAAATTACTGTCAAGCAATTGATAGAAAAGTGAATAATTATGAGAATATCTAGGCAAGATCATGTACATAGGCATCACGTCCGCGACAAGTAGACCAAAATGATTTTGCATCTACTACTATTACTCCACACATCGATCGCTAGCCAGCATGCATCTAGAGTATCAAGTTCATAAGAACAGAGTAACGGATTAGGCAAGATGACATGATGTAGAGGGATAAACTCAAGCAATATGATATAAACCCCATCTTTTTATCCTCGATGGAAACAATACAATACGTGCCTTGTTGCCCCTGTTGTCACTTGGAAAGGACACCGCAAGATTGAACCCAAAGCTAAGCACTTCTCCTATTGCAAGAAAGATCAATCTAGTAGGCCAAACCAAACTGATAATTTGGAGAGACTTGCAAAGATATTAAATCATGCATAAAAGATTTCAGAGAAGAATCAAATATTGTTCATAGATAATCTTGATCATAAACCCACAATTCATCGGATCTCGACAAACACATCGCAAAAAGAATTACATCGAATAGATCTCCAAGAGAATCGAGGAGAACTTTGTATTGAGATCCAAAGAGAGAGAAGAAGCCATCTAGCTAATAACTATGGACCCGAAGGTCTTTGGTAAACTACTCACACATCATCGGAGAGGCTATGGTGTTGATGTAGAAGCCCTCCATGATCGATTCCCCCTCCGACAGAGCGCCGAAAAAGGCCCCAAGATGGGATCTCACGGGTACAGTAGGTTGCAGCAGTGGAAATAGGGTTTCGTGGTGCTCCTGGATGTTTTCGGGGTATATTGGTATATATAGGAGGAAGAAGTACGTCAGTGGAGCTGTGAGGGGCCCACGAGGGTGGGGGGTCGGCGCGCCTACCCCCTGGGCGCACCCTCCTGCCTCGTGGCCTCCTCGCTTCTTTCTTGACGTCCACTCCAAGTCTCATGGATCACGTTTGTTCCAAAAAAAACTCTCTCAAAGGTTTCATTCCATTTGGATTCCGTTTGATATTCCTTTTCTGCGAAACACTGAAATAGGCAAAAAAAAACAATTTGCACTAGTCCTTTGGTCAGTAGGTTAGTCCCAAAAATAATATAAAAGGTATATTAAAGCCCATTAAACATCCAAAACAGATAATATAATAGCGTGGGACAATCAAAAATTATAGATACATTGGAGACGTATCACGATCGAAGGTGATCGGATAGGCCGACCATGGGTTGAATTTTTGGGCGACTGGCTCATCGCATAGACGTCCCTTAGCGCGCGCTTGCGCTCCCTCTTGGGGATATGGGTGACGTATATCATATTCACTGTTTTAACTTCGGGGGGGATTTCTTCTGACCCCCTGCTTTCGGTGCGCGAGGTTCCTCGTCGTCATCCTCACTGGGCGACCCTTTCTCCTTATGTTCGGCATTTAACTTGCCGGCGTGTTTGAAGACCCAGCAGCTTCTGTTGGTATGGTTGGCAGGCTTATCAGGAGTGTCATGGATCTGGTAGGGTCGATCAAGTATTCGGTCCAGGCTTGATGAACCGTCTTTGTTTCGTTTGAATGGCTTCTTCCGTTGACCGGATTTGGAGCCACTGAATCTGGCGTTGACTGTCGTATTCTCTGTATCATCAATGTTGCTCCGACACTTATGTTTGTTGCGTTGGGGCCTTCAGTTGCCGTTTCGGGCTTCGGAAGTGACGGGGTCGCTGGTACTGTCACCGCTACGGGCTACCCAGCTATCCTCGCCCATGCAGAAGCGGGTCATTAGTGCTATAAGGGCTGCCATGGACTTCGGATTTTCTTGGACGAGGTGTCGGGCGAGCCATTCATCTTGGATGTTGTGTTTGAAGGCCGCTAGGGCTTCGGCGTCCGGACAGTCGACAATCTGGTTCTTTTTAATTAGGAACTTGGTCCAGAATTTCCTGGCCGACTCTCCGGGTTGTTGGACTATATGACTGAGGTCATCGACATCCAGAGGCCGGACATAAGTGCCTTGGAAGTTGTCTCTAAAGGCATCTTCCAAGTCTTCCAGCTTCCAATAGAGTTTTCTGGGAGGCTGTTTATGTTGGGGAACATAGTAATTTCAAAAAAATCCTACGCACACGCAAGATCCATCTAGGTGATGCATAGCAACGAGAGGGCAAGAGCGTTGCCCACGTACCCAAATAGACCAAAAGCGGAAGCATTATGACAACGCGTTTGATGTAGTCGTGCGTCTTCACGATCCGACCGATCCTAGCACCAAAGGTACGACACCTCCACGATCTGCACACGTTCAGCTCAGTGACGTCCCATGAACTCTAGATCCAGCTGAGTGTCGGGGAAGAGCTTCGTTAGCACGACAGCGTGATGGCGGTGATGATGAAGTTACCGACGCAGGGCTTCGCCTAAGCACTACAACGATATGACTGAGGTGGAAATCTGTGGAGGGGGCACTGCACACGGCTAAACAATCAACTTGTGTGTTCTAGGGTGCCCCCCTCCCCATGTATGTAAAGGAGGGAGGGGGAGGTCGGCCGGCCCTCTCTAGGCGCACCAAGGGGGGAGGAGTCCTCCTCCTAGTAGGAGTAGGACTCCCCCCTTTCCTAGTCCCACTAGGAATAGAAGGAAGAGGGAGAAGGAGAAAGGAAAGGGGGGGGGGCGCCCCCCACCCAATTCGGATTGGGCTTGGGGGGCGCCCCCTCCTAGGCTGCCTTCTCTTCTCTCCCACTAAGGCCCATTAAGGCCCATATACTCCCTGGGGGTTTCGGTAACCCCCGGTACTCCGGTAAATGCCCGAACTCACCCGGAACCATTCCGATGTCCAAACATAGCCTTCCAATATATTGATCTTTATGTTTCGATCATTCCGAGACTCCTCGTCATGTCCGTGATCATATCCGAGACACCGAACTACCTTCGGCACATCAAAACACATAAACTAATAATATCGATCGTCACCAAACGTTAAGCGTGCGGATCATACAGGTTCGAGAACTATGTAGACATGACCGAGACTCATCTCTGGTCAATAACCAATAGCGGAACCTGGATGCTCATATTGGTTCCTACATATTCTACGAAGATCTTTATCGGTCAAACAGCATAACAACATACGTTGTTCCCTTTGTCATCGGTGTGTTACTTGCCCGAAATTCTATCATCGGTATCTCAATACCTAGTTCAATCTCGTTATCAGCAAGTCTCTTTACTCATTTCGTAATGGAACATCCCGTAACTAACTCATTAGTTACATTGCTTGCAAGGCTTATAGTGATGTGCATTACCGAGAGGGCCCAGAGATACCTCTCCGATACAAGGAGTGAAAAATCCTAATCTCGATCTATGCCAACTCAACAAACACCATCGGAGACACATGTAGAGCATCTTTATAGTCACCCAGTTACATTGTGACGTTTGATAGCACACTATGTGTTCCTACGGTATTCGGGAGTTGCATAATCTCATAGTCATAGGAACATGTATAACTGATGGAGAAAGCAATAGTAGTAAACTAAACGATCATCGTGCTAACCTAACAGATGGGTCAAGTCAATCACATCATTCTCCAATGATGTGATCCCGTTCATCAAATGACAACTATTTGTCCATGGCTAGGAAACTTATCCATCTTTGATTAACGAGCTTGTCAAGTAGAGGCATACTAGTGACACTCTGTTTGTTTTTGTATTCACACATGTACTAAGTTTCCGGTTAATAAAATTCTAGCATGAATAATAAACATTTATCATGATATAAGGAAATATAAATAACAACTTTATTATTGCCTCTAGGGCATATTTCCTTCAGTCTCCCACTTGCACTAGAGTCAATAATGTATATTACATTGTAATGATTCTAACACCCATGGAGTCTTGGTGCTGATCATATTTTTCTCGTGAGAGAGCTTTAGTCAATGGGTCTGCAACATTCAGATCCGTATGTATCTTGCAAATCTCGATGTCTCCCTCCTCGACTTGATCGCGGATGGAATTGAAGCATCTCTTGATGTGCTTGGTTCTGTTGTGAAATCTGGATTCCTTTGCCAAGGCAATTGCACCAGTATTGGCACAAAAGATTTTCATTGGACCCAATGCACTAGGTATGACACCTAGATCGGATATGAACTCCTTCATCCAGACTCCTTCATTTGCTGCTTCCGAAGCAGCTATGTACTCCGCTTCACACATAGATCCCGCCACGACGCTCTGCTTGGAACTGCACCAACTGACAGTTCCACCATTCAATAAAAATATATATCCGGTTTGTCACTTAGAGTCATCCGGATCAGTGTCAAAGCTTGCATCGACGTAACGATTTACGACGAGCTCTTTGTCACCTCCATAAATGAGAAACATATCCTTAGTCCTTTTCAGGTATTTCAGGATGTTCTTGACTGCTCTCTAGTGATCCACTCCTGGATTACTTCGGTACCTCCCTGCTAAACTAATAGCAAGGCACACATCAGGTCTGGTACACAACATTGCATACATGATAGAAACTACGACTGAAGCATAGGGAATGACTTTTATTTTCTCTCTATCTTCTGAAGTGGTCGGGCATTGAGTCTGACTCAACTTCACACCTTGTAACACAGTCAAGAACCCTTTCTTTGCTTGATCCACTTTGAACTTCTTCACAACTTTATCAAGGTATGTGTGATAACCCACAAGTATAGGGGATCGCAACAGTTTTTGAGGGGAGAGTATTCAACCCAAATTTATTGATTCGACACAAGGGGAGCCAAAGAATACTCTCAAGTATTAACAGTTGTGTTGTCAATTCAACCGCACCTGAAAGACTTAATATCTGCAGCAAAGTATTTAGTAGCAAAGTAATATGGAAGTAACGGTAACGGTGGCAAAAGTAACAGCATTGGTTTTGTAGTGATTGTAACAGTGGCAACGGAAAAGTAACTAATCAAAGATCAATATGTGAAAAGCTCGTAGGCATTGGATCAGTGATGGATAATTATGTCAGATGTGATTCTTCATGCAACAATTATAACATAGGGTGACACAGAACTAGCTCTAGTTCATCAATGTAATGTAGGCATGTATTCCGAATATAGTCATACGTGCTTATGGAAAAGAACTTGCATGACATCTTTTGTCCTACCCTCCTGTGGCAGCTGGGTCCTATTGGAAACTAAGGGATATTAAGGCCTCCTTTTAATAGAGTACCGGACCAAAGCATTAACACTTAGTGAATACATGAACTCCTCAAACTATGGTCATCACCAGGAGTGGTCCCGATTATTGTCACTTCATGGTTACTGGATCATAACACATAGTAGGTGACTATTGACTTGCAAAATAGGATCAAGAACTCACATATATTCATGAAAACATAATAGGTTCAGATCTGAAATCATGGCACTCAGGCCCTAGTGACAAGTATTAAGCATCGCAAAGTCATAGCAACATCAATCTCAGAACATAATGGATACTAGGGATCAAACCTAACAAAACTAACTTGATTACATGATAAATCTCATCCAACCCATCACCGTCCAGCAAGCCTACGATGGAAATTACTCACGCACGGCGGTGAGTGATACGTCTCCAACGTATCTATAATTTATGAAGTATTCATGCTATTATATTATCAACCTTGGATGTTTTATATGCATTTATATGCTATTTTATATGATTTTTGGCACTAACCTATTAACCTAGTGCCCAGTGCCAGTTTCTGTTTTTCCTTGTTTTTGAGTTCTATAGAAAAGGAATATCAAACGGAGTCCAACTGGTGTGCCAATTTTTGACGATTTTTTATGGACCAAAAGAATACCCCGGAGTAAAAGAGTTGGGCCAGGAGAGTCCCGGGGCGTCCACGAGGGTGGGGCGCGCCCACCCCCCCCCCCCACCCCCACCCCCCACCCCCAGGCTTGGCCTGCCTCGTGGATGCCTCGGGCACCTCCTTGATGTGAGACCGACGCAAAAAATTCCTATAAATACAGAAACCTCGGAAAATTAACCTAGATCAGGAGTTCCACCGCCAGAAGCCTCCGTAGCCACCGAAAACCAATCTAGGCCCTCTCCAGCACCCTGCCAGAGGGGGCCATCATCACCAGAGGGCATGGAGGAGGATCCCGAAGGGGCCATCATCACCATGAAGGCCAAGGACCAGAGGGGGAACCTCTCCCCATCCAGGGGGGAGGCCATGGAGGAGGAAGCACAAGGGGGAGAACCTCTCCTCCTCTCTCCCGGTGGTACCGGAGTGCCATCGGGAGGGGAATCATCGCCGTGCTGATCGTCTTCATCAACATCACCATCATCATCACCATCCTCATCTCTTTTACGCAGTCCACTCCCCCGCAACCCGTTGCAATCCCTACTTGAACATGGTGCTTTATGCCACATATTATGATCCAATGATGTGTTGCCATCCTATGATGTTTTGAGTAGATATCCTTTGTCTTTGGGTTGATTGATGATCTAGATTGGTATGAGTTGTATGTTTTACTTTGGTGCTGTCCTATAGTGCCCTTTGTTTCGTGCAAGCGTGAGGGATTCCCGCTGTAGGGTGTTGCAATACGTTCATGATTCGCTTATAGTGGGTTGGTGAGAGACTGAAACACAAACCCGAGTAAGGGGGTTGTTGACTTGATGCTTTAATGCTATGGTTGGGATTTACCTTAATGATATTTAGTAGTTGCGGATGCTTGCTAGAGTTCCAATCATAAGTGCATATGATCCAAGTAGAGAAAGTATGTTAGCTTATGCCTCTCCCTCATATGAAACTGCAATAGTGATTACCGGTCTTGTTAACAATTTCCTAGGACAATTCCGCACACCGATCCACCATTATTCCACACTCGCTATTTATAATACTTAGTAATATATTCTAACTTTATGATAACAGACCTACTTTCATATTTTAGGTCTCCAATATCATACAAAGTTATCCACTTCATACCCACAACGTAGTTTTATTTCTCGTTTCTAGTTGGAAGCAAACGTTTGGTGTACGTAGAGTCATATCAGTGGCAGATAGGGCTTGAGAGAATATTGATCTTACCTTTAGCTCCTTGTGGGTTAGACACTCCATACTTATCACTTCCACCTTTGCAAATTGCTATGATGATTCCCTACACTTGGGGATTATCAAGCTCTTTTCTGGCGCCGTTGCCGGGGAGCAATAGCGTGGGGTTGATATTCTCGTGTATGCTTGTTTGCTTTCTTCACTAAGTAGATTTTGTTTTTTGTTTTTTGTTTCCGTTTAGTTGTGGGTGAAACATACAATTAAAAGAATGAAAATACCAAAAAAATTACTTGCCTCTCATTCCTAAAAAGTTTTTCAAAAAGAGAAGTGACTGGAAAGTTATGCATTGAAGAAGTGAGGGTCAACCTTGAGCACTTGTGTTCATGCTCACGGAAACAATGTAGAATTTTTCATGGAAGTTTCTCTATAAATAATTATCCCCTTATATATATCCATTGTATTATAAAAGTAATGTGCCGAGCTTTGGTTTTAGGATGATTAGATTGCTTCTTTAGTATGTGCAGAACAAAAACAGAAACTTTGGCTGTAGCGTGTGATTTTACATTTTTTTACTAGAAAGTCAAATGGGTCTAAAACTTTCTGCACTTTACTTCTTTACAAATTGTTCAAATTTTCAAATTTATTTCATAATTTGTGTAGTTACAGAAGTTTACTAAACCTTCAGATTTCTACAGACTGTCCTGTTTTAGACAGATTCTGTTTTTCGTGTGTTGTTTGCTTATTTTGATGAATCTATGGGTAGTATCGAGGGGTATGAACCATGGTGAAGTTGAAATACAGTAGTGACGGCGTTCTAGGAACGGGGGTCCCAGACTTGCCTGCCTGCGGTGTGGCTCAAGTGGGGGCCCAGCGCGGCCCATCTTCATCAGCTCAAGCTCAAGACCCTCACGAGGGGCCAAGCCTCGCGGGGCGGACGAGCGGAAGCTTCCTCAGAGGCAACCTCATTAGGTAGGCTCGCGAGGAGGCGGAGAGATCAAGGCAGGGGTACCTCGCGAGGAGCTCGTGAAGCAAGCCATGACGATCGAGACCAGGCGGGCGCTAGGCGGGCGTCGGCCTGCGGAGTGTCCTTGTTTCCCCTTTGGTGCAAAGGGGGCAAGCACAGGCCAAGGCATCGGGTAAAGGTTGCCATTCCGGTGCAATGAGACCAACACCAGCAGAGCGGCAGGATGGAGGTCACCGTGGAGCCCAAGACGGTGTCATCACCAGTACTTTTGGCAGCCGAAGACCACCTTTGGTCAGGATAACTTGTACTAGATGTTCCCCTTCAAAATGGACAATTGTTGGAGCCCTTCCCGCTCATTATTTGGGGAGAGGCCCAGGGCCTCTATAAATAGAGCTAGCCACAGAGTAGGAAAACCCCGGAGAGATCAACACCCAGAGAGGGCTAGAGATCTGGTAGAACCCCAGCAGAGAGAGAGAGAGGCGACTGAACTCACCAAAGCAGTTCATCGCACCAGCTCAAGAACACCTCTCGCGAGGCTGTTCTTCCCTTGTACTGTTCATCATCAGCCCCTGAGGCAATCCACCACACCACACACTGGAGCAGGGTA
The DNA here is from genome assembly GCF_018294505.1 of Triticum aestivum. Taxonomy (NCBI): domain Eukaryota; kingdom Viridiplantae; phylum Streptophyta; class Magnoliopsida; order Poales; family Poaceae; genus Triticum; species Triticum aestivum. The sequence goes on from NC_057812.1 coordinate 208,791,395, forward strand.
TTACACCACAACGGTGGCCCGAACCAGTATAAACCTTGTGTCCCTTGTGTTGTTCGTTGTTTCCAGCTTAGATCACGCGAGGAGATTGGACATAGATCGGTAGGGGAGAGATCTCCGCACGCACCCCAGCGTTCGAACCTCAAGGGTCTGCCGGAACCCGAAATCCGACATTTGGCGCACCAGGTAGGGGTGCGCCGGAATCTTTCTTCCGTTGTTCATGTGCGATCTTCCGTCGTGTCCATGGCTGACGCTCGCCGGGCTCGTGCCGAGCGCCGGGCTGCTCTCGCCACCCGCGTCGCCCAGACGGCACCCGTCGGTGGATGCCCTCGTTGTTCCCCGTCGCCTGCCACCAACGCCACCACTGGCCCGGCGGGGAACGAGCAGCAGGCCTCGTGCCAGCATCCTTCGGTGCGGCGGGAGGGCCGCACCGCCACATCGTCGCTAACTCCAGCGCCGCTCGTCGTCGCAGCTCTCCTGGGTGGCTCCCAGGCACCACCCTCGAGCCATCACGTCAAGCCGTTCACCCGCCGGATCAGCACCGCCTCCAAACGCCGAGAAGCCCCCCGGGCTGGGTGGCGTCCGAGGCCGATCTAACCTTTGACTCGGAGGACCACCCCTTCAACCCCATCGGTTCGGGCACGCTCCCGATGTTGTGCACCCCCACCATCTGCCAAGTGGCCGTCACCAGGACCCTCATCAACGGTGGTGCCGGCCTCAACTTGCTCTCGGTGGAGGCCTTCAGCCTCCTCCACGTGCCGCTGAGCGGCTCCAACCCAGCAGGCCTTTCTCGGGCGTCGGAGCCGGTTCCACCGCCTCCTTGGGACGGATTCGCCTCCCATTGACCTTCGGCACCTACAACAACTTCCGCGCGGAGCTGATCGACTTTGACATCGCCCCCATTGGCCTCCCCTACAATGCCATCCTCGGCTATCCGGCCTTGGCTCAGTTCATGGCAGCAACTCACCCGGCGTACAACCTCATGAAGATGCCTGGGAGCAGCGGCGTCCTCACCGTGTCAGGAGACACAAGGGATGCGCTGTAGGTGCTCTAGCTTGTTTTAAGGGCGGCCGCGGTGGCACAGCCCACTAGCACCGACACCCTTGAGCCCAAGGGGGCTGCACCGGCTAAAAAGAAGCAGCTATTCACCCAAGACAAGGCGGAAACCAAGCAGGTACTAGTCGACGAGGACGGGTCCACTGGCGCCACCTTCACCATAGGGGCCAACCTCGAGCCCGAGCAGGAGGAGGCCCTGGTGAGGTTCCTGCGTGCGAACAAGAAGGTGTTCGCGTGGGAACCTGATCAGTTAGCAGGGGTCCCAAGGGAAGTGATTGAGCATCACCTCAACGTGTGCCCCAATGTGTGCCCTGTGAAGCAGAAGGCGAGGCGGCAGTCCACTGAGAAACAGGCTTTCATCGTTCAAGAGACCCGGAAGCTAGAGGCGGCAGGAGTTATCCGCGAGGTCCGCTACCCTGATTGGCTGGCTAATCCGGTCGTTGTGCCAAGAAAGGGAGGAAAGGAGCGCATGTGTGTCGACTTCACCAACCTCAACAAGGCCTGCCCGCAGGATCCATTTCCGCTCCCCCGCATTGACCAGATAGTCGACTCCACCGCCGAATGTGACCTATTGTGCTTCCTAGATGCCTTCTCGGGCTATCACCAGATCAAGATGGCGGTAGAAGACGTGGAGAAGACGGCTTTCCTGACCTCGTGTGGAGTGTACTGCTATACGTGCATGCCATTTGGGTTGCGCAACGCAGGTGCGACCTTTCAGCGGCTGATGCACATCACCTTAGGCCGGCAGCTCAGGAGGAACGCTGAAGCTTACGTCGATGACATTGTGGTGAAGTCTCGTGAGGCAAGAACCCTGATACAGGACCTGGAAGAAACCTTTGCGAGCCTCAACGAAGTGGACCTACGGCTCAACCCGGAGAAGTGCGTGTTTGGAGTTCCCTCGGGCAAGCTCCTGGGTTTCCTCGTGTCCCACAGGGGCATCGAGGCCAACCCGGAGAAGGTCAAGGCAGTCGAAGACATGAGCCCGCCAAGGACCGTCAGAGAAATGCAGAAGCTCACCGGGCGTGTAACTGCGCTGGGGCGCTTCATCTCCAAGCTTGGGGAATGAGCGCTGCCCTTCTTCAAGCTAATGAAGAAAAAGGGCCCCTTCGAATGGACTGAAGAGCCTGACAAGGCATTCCAAGACCTCAAGAGGTACCTTACCAGCCCACCAGTGATGGTAGCTCTGCGTCCTCAGGAACCCCTAGTGCTCTACCTTGCGGCCACCCCCTACTCCGCTAGCGCAGCTCTAGTGGCGGTCAGGGAGGAGCGCTGTGCCAAGGCCGCATCGACCATCCGGACTGAAGTAAAGCAGAGTCGGGAGGGCCTCGCGAAGGCCACAACCATAGCCAGAAAGGAACTGTCGCAGCAGGAGAACGCACCCGAAGCAGGAGGGGCCTCTTCAGGCGACCAAGCACTGGGGGCTCCATCATCTCAAGAAACGTCTCGACCTCTGGAGGACGCAAGCTGCGCCAGCACCCTCAACCTCGTCGAGCATCCCATGTACTTCGTCAGCACGGTCCTACGGGACGCAAGGGCGCGGTACCCCATGCCTCAAAAACTCCTCCTCGCGCTACTAGTGGCCTCACGCAAGCTGCGCCACTACTTCCTAGGCCATCCCATCAAAGTCGTCTCAGCATACCCCTTGGAAAGAGTACTCAGGAGCCCCAACTCAGCTGGGAGGGTCGCTAAGTGGAACATTGTGCTACAGGCATTTCAGCTAGAATTCAGTACTACCAAAGTCATCAAGGGAGCCGCACTTGTGGATTTCGTGGCAGAATGGGCGGAAGCATCGGGTCTCGAGGCAGGCGAAGACCGATCACTTTCCCCGGGAAGTGAAGCATCGGATGGCTGGGTCATGTACTTCGATGGGGCATTCTCCCGACACCGTGCGGGAGCTGGCGCAGTGCTCGTATCCCCTACCCAGGACAAACTCTACTACGCCATACAACTCTGCTTCCAGCACGGAGGAAAGGTCTCCAACAACATAGCGGAGTACGAAGGCCTCATAGCAGGCCTGAAGGCCGCGATTGCATTAGGGGTAAAGCGACTCATCATCAAGGGCGATTCGCAGCTCCTCGTCAACTTCTCCAACAACATATACGAGCCAAAGGATGAGCACATGGAAGCCTACCTCGCTGAGGTTCGCAAGATGGAGAAATAGTTCTGGGGGCTGGAGTTGCACACGTGCCCCGGGGCACCAATCAGGAAGCTGATGACATTGCCAAGAGGGCATCTCGGCGGCTGCCTCAGGAGCCTGGCGTCTTTGAGGAGCGGCTCTTCAAACCCTCGGCGGTGCCGTCACTGTCGAGCACGGCGCAACCAAGGGAGGAGCTCCCTCAGCCGCCTGCCTCAGGAGCCCCGGTCTGCGGCCCAGACTTAGGGGCATGCCTGCTCCTGGCGTTAGAGCCTCACGAAGGGTGTTGGATCCCGGAGCTCAAGAACTACCTGATGCAAGGGACTCTGCCGGAGAACGAGGAGGAAGCGGAGCGTGTGGCGCGGCAGGCCACAGCTTATTGCATCAAGGATGGAGAGCTCTACAGGAAACGACCAAATGATGTGTCCCTACGTTGCATCTCCTGAGAGCAAGGGAAGGAGCTACTGGTGGACATACACGGCGGAGACTGCGGGCACCACTCGTCGTCACGAACCCTCGTCGGCAAGGCATTCCGTAGTGGATTCTACTGGCCCACAGCGCTCATCGATGCCGTTGAGCTGGTGAACGCTTGCGAGGCCTGCCAGTTTCACGCCAAGCAGATCCATCAGCCTGCGGGGGGTCTACAGACTATACCCCTCTCATGGCCGTTCGCAGTTTGGGGGCTGGACATTTTGGGCCCGTTTTCTCGGGCGCCAGGGGGCTATCGCTACCTCTACATCGTTGTGGACAAGTTCACCAAGTGGGCTGAGGTGGAAGCCGTCCGCACAATCCCGGCAGGCTCTGCGGTCAAGTTCATCAAGGGCCTCGTGAGCCGATTTGGGGTGCCCAACCGCATCATCACCGACAACGGTTCGCAATTCACCAGTAATCTCTTCAAAACGTATTGTGCTAACCTTGGAACCCAGATATGCTACGCTTCGGTAGCACACCCCCGGAGCAACGGCCAGGCCGAGCGAGCCAACGCGGAGGTCCTGAGGGGCCTCAAAGCCAGGACCTTTAAGAAGAAGCTGGAGGCCTGTGGCAGGGGCTGGTACGACGAGCTCCAGTCCGTGCTGTGGTCAATCCGCACGACTGCGACCAAGCCGACTGGCGAGACCCCGTTCTTCCTCGTCTACGGAGCAGCGGCTATTCTCCCTCACGAGGTTAGGCGTCGCTCCGCACAGGTCCTGGCGTTCGACGAGACGCAGCAAGACGCCATGCGGGGGATGGATCTCGTGCTGGGGGAGGAACGCCACCGAGAAGCCGCACTGCGAGCGGCAAGGTACCAACAGGCGCTGCGACGATACCACTGCCGCAACATCCGCCCCAGAACTCTTGAGGTAGGGGATCTCGTGCTCAGACGGGTTCTCTCCAGGGAGGGGCTGCACAAGCTCTCTCCCATGTGGGAGGGCCCATTCAAGGTTGTTCATGTCTCCAGGCCTGGCTCCGCGCGCTTGGAAACCACAGAAGGGGTACCCATCCAGAACGCATGGAACATTCAACATCTCCAGAGGTTCTATCCCTGAGCGAGGCCTAGCGCCTAGGAAAGGCCCGATGCCTGTGAAGAAGGCAAATGCCTATGAAGCCGCTGTGTTTTGGGAAAGGCTCGGTGCCTGTGAAGAAGGCAAATGCCTATGAAGCTGTCGTGTTTTGGGAAAGGCCCGGCGCCTGTGAAGAAGGCAAATGCCTGTGAAGCCGCCGTGTTTTGGGAAAGGCCCGATGCCTATGAAGAAGGCGAATGCCTCAAGCTGCCGTGTTTTGGGAAAGGCCCGGTGCCTGTGAAGAAGGCCAATGCCTATGAAGCTCGCCGCCCGTGACAATCTCACGTAATAATGAGTGGGGTTGTACACGCCCCGGAGTCTCCAGAGTGCCGCCCTCGGGCCTCGGGGGCTCCCGCCCACGCCCAGTGGCGGCACTTAACTCCGCGCTATTAAGAAGACGTCGAAGACTAGAATAGGTGCCGGACGCGGCTTTTTCATTTGCTTTCTATAGTTGGCTTGGTTATTCCCATTTGAAGTTTTATTGAAGCTGTTGACGTTCCTGACTTGCGACTCTTTGTCTTTCTCGCTCGCTTGCCTCGTTTTCTCTCACACAAGTCTCACGAGGGAGGTTCACGGGCGCCCTCGCGAGTGTTTTTCTGCCCCGATTGTTTGGAGCTTTCCTATCTGAGTCCTCTGCGGGAGCACCCCTCCTAGTCCGTGCCTCACGGGCATCGCGACACGAGCGCGGGACCTGCGCCGATCGCCCCCACAACCAAGATCGAAAGTTACCCCTCCTACTGATCCTTGTAGGGCACAAAGCGCACGGCGAGGCCACGGCCTCGGGAGGCGAGGACCGCGTCAAGCCCCACCGAGCTAAAATAATTCCCGCACATGGGTGCACGGCGCGGGAACACAGCGCGGAAATAGCGGAAGCAGCACGATGGTTAACAGCAGCAGTTCTAACACGCCCCCGCGGGGCCCTATACTACCTTTTATTACTGCGCACGAAAAGAAGGAAAGCAAAATGGGCGTGATTCGTCGTGCACCAACCCACAGCAAAGGTTCGAGCTACTCCTAGGGCTCAGACGGATCCCTCCTCTTGCTTCGCCGGGGCGCGATAGCGAGCTAACCCGCTACCTTCACCCAGGCGGGCGCGACGGCGCGAGGGCTGGTCGCGGCCACCGCTGGAGGAGCTGCTGCCTGAGAGGGAGTCGCCGAAGCTCAGTGAACCCCGAGCACCACCGCCTGTACGCCCGTCGCCGTCTTCATGCTGGTCAGTACCGGGGCTGGGCAGGCGGCCGCGGTCGTCATCTTCGGGGCAGCACCCAGCACGGCGACCGTCTTCCCCGAACACCCTCATGTAGAGGGTGGCGTCGCCATTGAACTTGAAGTGCAAGGTGCACCACCGGCCCAGGCCGCCCGCACGGGCAAACATTTGCCAGCCGCGGGTCAGGGCCCCATTCCCAGAAACGGAGACCTCCAGTGAAGCCCAGGAGGCCCTGCTGCAGCAGTCGTCTGCCTGGAGCTAGAAGCCGCACCGGGCGCTGGCCGGCAGATCACCTACGAAGAAACGGGGGAGTTGGAGCCGGGTGCTGGTTGGGTCCGCTGACCACACGATGAACTCCAGCAGCACCTCCGGAGAGCGAAAGCGTGGCCTAGGGGGCGCACAGCCACGGCGTGCCCCCCATCGGCGGTCGGGCGCTCACCACCGCGCAGGGAACTGCCTCCATGGCCGCAGGAAGCCACTACGGGGGACGTGGAATACTTGTGAGGGCGGCCTCGGCCGCGCTTGGCCGGGCGGGAGTCAGGCCCAGCCTAGGGGGCCTTTCCTTTCTCCGCGGCCGGGAATCTCTTTGGAGCCATGGGAGCAGCGAGTAGCCAAGAAGAAGAAAAGGAGCAGCAAGAAGGGACGGGCTGAGGGGACTTGCGCAGCCCCGTACTTATAGCCGAAGGAGGCCAACCGCCGAGCACCACGATCGCAGGTAATCATGACCGGTTACTCTGCATGCAGGGACTTATCAAGTCGTGCAGTCGCCGAGGCATCGTGGGGAAGCGCAGACGCCCACATCCAATCAATCGCCACGCGGCGCCCAAGGCCGCAGGCTGTCGGGGCCCGCGGCGCTTTGCGCTCGCCCCTTCGCTTCCTTGCTAGGCCAAGCCCGGGCGCGTCGTGGGCCCCGGGGCTACTGTCGGCGTTCTAGGAATGGGGGTCCCCGGACTTGCCTGCCTGTGGCGTGGCTCAAGTGGGGGCCCAGCGCAGTCCATCTTCATCAGCTCAAGCTCAAGACCCTCGCGAGGGGCCAAGCCTCGCGAGGCAGACGACCGGAAGCTTCCTCAGAGGCAGCCTCATCAGGCGGGCTCGCGAGGAGGCGGAGAGATCAAGGTAGGGGTACCTCGCGAGGAGCCCGTGACGCAAGCCATGACGATCGAGACCAGGCGGGTGCCGGCCTGCGCGGTGTCCTTGTTTCCCCTTTGGTGCAAAGGGGGCAAGCACAGACCAAGGCATCGGGCAAAGGTTGCCATTCCGGTGCAACGAGACCAAGACCAGCAGAGCGGCAGGACGGAGGTCACTGTGGAGCCCAAAACGGCATCATCACCAGTACTTTTGGCAGCCGAAGACCACCTTTGGTCAGGATAACTTGTACTAGATGTTCCCCTTCAAAATGGCCAATTGTTGGCGCCCTTCGCTCTCATTATTTGGGGAGAGGCCCAGGGCCTCTATAAATAGAGCTAGCCACCACAGAGTAGGAAAACCCTGGAGAGATCAACACACCCAGAGAGGGCTAGAGATCTGGTAGAACCCCAGTAGAGAGAGAGAGGCGACTGAACTCACCAAAGCAGTTCATCGCACCAGCTCAAGAACACCTCTCGCGAGGCTGTTCTTCCCTTGTACTATTCATCATCAGCCCCTGAGGCAATCCACCACACCACACACTGGAGTAGGGTATTACACCACAATGGTGGCCCTAACCAGTATAAACCTTGTGTCCCTTGTGTTGTTCGTTGTTTCCAGCTTAGATCACGCGAGGAGATTGGACGTAGATCGGTAGGGGAGAGATCTCCGCGCGCACCCCAGTGTTCAAACCTCAAGGGTCTGCCGGAACCCGAAATCCGTCAAGTAGATATAGTTCTAATATGAAATTGGAATGAGTTTTCAACAGTACCTAAAGGTATTGATTTGCTTTATTATACTAACGGATCTCACAAAGTTTTTGTTGAAGTTTTTTGATGAAGTGTTCGAAGAACGAGGAGTTACCGATGTGAGAAGAATAAAGAGAGGCAAGAGCTCAAGCTTGGGGATGCCCAAGGCACCCCAAGTAAATATTCGAAGGATACTCAAGCATCTAAGCTTGGGGATGCCGCGGTTGGCATCCCATCTTTCTTCTTCAACAATTATCGCTATACCTTGGTTTTTGTTTTGTTCACATGATTTGTGTCATTTTTATTTTTTATTCTTCCTTTATGAACCATGCTAGTATGAGATATCCCTTCATTGGTTTATAAAATGCTTCATGTGCTTCACTTATATCTTTTAAGTATGATCTTATAAAATTGCTCTTTGTGCTTCACTTAAATTTTTTGAGTATGGTTTTATAGAATGCTTCGTGTGCTTCACTTATATATTTTGAGCTTGGATATGGGTTAGTTTATATTAATTTTAGAATGCTCCATGAACTTCATGTATATCTCTTGGAGTATGAATAATACTATTATCTAAAGCGGGTTTGGAAGAGTGTCAACTTTAGGAACTAGTGATCCCGCTATTCCGAATGAGAAGAATTTTGCTTATGTGGAGAGTAGTAAAATTTCTATGCTCGTAGATCATGAAAAGAATGCTTTATGTGATGGTAATATTGTTGAACTCATTCATGATGCTACTGAAAATTATTATGAGGGAGGAATACATGCTTGTAGGAGTGCAATAATATCAAGTTTTCCTCTCTATGTGCTTAAATTTTTGAAGTTACACTTGTTTTGCCTTCCTATGCTAGTTGATTCTTGTTCCCATAAATTGTGTTCTCACAAAATCCCTAGGCATAGTAAGTGGGTTAGGTTTAAATGTGCTAGTCATATTATTCATGATGCTCTCTTTATGTTCAAGTCTTGTCTTTCATGTGAGCATCATTGAAATCATCATGCCTAGCTAAAAGGCAGTAAAGAAAAGCGCTTCTTGGGAGACAACCCAATATTTACCCTTACTGTTTTTGTGTGTTTACATGATTAAGCTACTGTATTAATCATGTTTTATAGCTTTTTTTCAATAAAGTGCCAAGTAAGACCTTTGGGAAGACTTGGGTGAAAGTTAATGTGATCTTGCTGTAAAAAACAGAAACTTTGTGCTCACGAGATTAGCTTCCATTTTTTATAGAAGAGTGCTTTGGTGCTGATTCTTTTTGCATAAGATTAATAGACAAATTACTCACGTCCACCAATTTATTTCATATTTTTTGAGTAGAAGAAGTATGGTTAGTGTTCAGATCATTACAGACTGTTCTGTTTCTGACAGATTCTGTTTTCATTGCATAGTTTGCTTGTTTTCTAGTTTCTATGACTTGTATTCCTCAATATAAATTGTATAAATGATATGGTACAGTAGGCATTGTGTGAGAAAAATTATGATCTTTGTCTTTGACAGTACCAAGGTGAATGGTTTACTCTTTATCATACTAACCTATCTCACGAAGTCCCGTTAAGTTTTGTGTGATTGAAGTTTTCAAGCTTTGGGTGAGATATCGATATGAGGAGAATAAGGAGTGGAAAGAACCTAAGCTTGGGGATGCCCAAGGCACCCCAAGGTAATATTCAAGGAAGACTCAAGCGCCAAAGCTTGGGGATGCCCCGGAAGGCATCCCCTCTTTCGTCTTCAAAACAATCGGTATACCTTACTCGGAGCTATATTTTTATTCGTCACATGATATGTGTTTTGCTTGGAGAGTATTTTCAGTTTTACTTGTTGTTTGAATAAAATCATTGGATCTGAAATATTAAATGAAAAATAATCCTCCCATGGCTAGTTAATTATTTGACTACTCAGTGTCCTTCACTATTATCTTTTGGAGTAGATTGTCATTTACTCACGTCCTTCATGTATATCCTATGAGTAAATGGTTGAATAATCGAATATCATAAATCTGAATTTGTATATGTTTCATATGCTTATACCATGGGGAGTAATGACTTCACATAGAATAAGTATAGGTAGTAAACTTATTGAAAGTTAGCAAACATAGAATTGGTCACTTGAACAATTCATGAAAGAATATTGAAGGAAGAGAGATTTCACATATAAATATACTACCTTGGACATCTTTTGTAACTGTGAGCAGTCATTAAAATATGACATGCTAAAAGGTTGATGTCGGACAAGGAAGACAACGTAATGGGTTATGTTTTCTTATATCCGAAATAAAGTATATTGTCTTGGATCATCCAACATGTTGAGCTTGCTTTTCCCCGTCATGCTAGCCAAATTGTTTGCACCAAGTAGAGATACTACTTGTGCTTCCAAACATTCCTTAAACCATTTTTGCCATGAGAGTCCACCATACCTACCTATGGATTGAGTAAGATCCTTCAAGTAAGTTGTCATCGGTGCATGCAATAAAAAAATTGCCCTCTAAATATGCATGATCTATTAATGTGGAGAAAATAAGCTTTATACGATCTTGTGATGTGGAAGAAATAAAAGCGACGGACTGCATAATAAAGGTCCATATCACAAGTGGCAATATAAAGTGATATTCTTTTGCATTAAGATTTTGTGCATCCAACCATAAAAGCGCATGACAACCTCTGCTTCCCTCTGCGAAGGGCCTATCTTTTACTTTTATCTTCTACCCTTATGCAAGAGTCATGCCTTTCCTTTTTACATTTTATCCTTTGGCAAGCACATTGTGTTGGAAAGATCCTGATATATATATATATATATATATATATATATATATATATATATATATATATATCCAATTGGATGTAAGTTTCATGAACTATTATTGTTGACATTACCCTTGAGGTAAAAGGTTGGGAGGCGAATCTATAAGCCCCTATCTTTCTCTGTGTCCGATTAAAACTTTGAACCCATAAATATCACGTGAGTGTTAGCAATTGTGAAAGACTAAATGATAGTTGAGTATGTGGAGTTTGCTAAACCAAAGCTCTGACATAGACCCTTCCTGAAAATAAGATGAATTGCAATTGTTTGATGACTGAGAATATAGTTTGTTAGTTTCGAGAAAGTTTATGATCTATACTTTAACATGTGAATAGCTTGTTACTTGATCATGAATTTTTTTATGAAGATGAGCTACTATTATGATATATAATGATGCTATAAAAAGTGATTGAAACTATCATTGATGAAACTTATGCATTTGCTAGCATTCACACTTCATAAATTATTTCTTTTATCATTTACCTACTCGAGGACTAGCAGGAATTAAGCTTGGGGATGCTGATACGTCTCCAACGCATCTATAATTTATGAAGTATTCATGCTATTATATTATCAACCTTGGCTGTTTTATATGCATTTATATGCTATTTTATATGATTTTTGGGACTAACCTATTAACCTAGTGCCCAGTGCCAGTTTCTGTTTTTTCCTTGTTTTTGAGTTTTACAGAAAAGGAATATCAAACGGAGTCCAATTGACGTGCCATTTTTTGACGATTTTTTATGGACCAAAAGAAGACCCCGGAGTAAAAGAGTTGGGCCAGGAGAGTCCCGGGGCATCCACGAGGGTGGGAGCGCGCCCACCCACCCCCTTCCCCCCCGGCACGTGGGCCTGCCTCGCGGACGCCTCGGGCACCTCCTTGACGTGAGACCGACGCCAAAAATTCCTATAAATACAGAAACCTCGAAAAATTAACCTAGATCAGGTGTTCCGCCGCTAGAAGCCTCCATACCCATCGAAAAACAATCTAGGCCCTCTCCGGCACCCTGCCGGAGGGGCCCATCAACATCAGAGGGCATGGAGGAGGATCCCGGAGGGGCCATCATCACCATGAAGGCCAAGGACCAGAGGGGGAACCTCTCCCCATCCAGGGGGAGGCCATGGAGGAGGAAACACAAGGGGGAGAACCTCTCCTCCTCTCTCTCAGTGGTACCGGAGTGCCATCGGGAGGGGAATCATCGCCGCGGTGATCGTCTTCATCATCATCACCATCCTCATCTCTTTTACGCGGTCCACTCTCCTGCACCCCGCTGTAATCCCTACTTGAAAATGGTGCTTTATGCCACATATTATGATCCAATGATGTGTTGCCATCCTATGATGTTTTGAGTAGATATCCTTTGTCTTTGGGTTGATTGATGATCTAGATTGGTATGAGTTGTATGTTTTACTTTGGTGTTTTCCTATGGTGCCCTCCATGTCGCACGAGCGTGAGGGATTCCCGCTGTAGGGTGTTGCAATACATTCATGATTCGCTTATAGTGGGTTGGTGAGTGACTGAAACACAAACCCGAGTAAGGGGCTTGCTGCGTATGGGAATAAAGAGGACTTGATGCTTTAATGCTATGGTAGGGTTTTACCTTAATGATCTTTAGTAGTTGCGGATGCTTGCTAGAGTTCCAATCATAAGTGCATATGATCCAAGTAGAGAAAGTATGTTAGCTTATGCCTCTCCCTCATATGAAACTGCAATAGTGATTATCGATCTTGTTAACAATTGCCTAGGACAATTCTGCACACCGATCCACCATTATTCCACACTCGCTATTTATAATACTTAGTAATATATTCTAACTTTATGATAACAGCACCTACTTTCATATTTTAGCTCTCCGATATCATACAAAGTTATCCACTTCATACCCACAACGTAGTTTTATTTCTCATTTCTAGTTGGAAGCAAACATTCGGTGTACGTAGAGTCATATCAGTGGCAGATAGGGCTTGAGAGAATATTGATATTACTTTTAGCTCCTTGTGGGTTCGACACTCCATACTTATCACTTCCACCTTTGGAAATTGCTATGATGATTCCCTGCACTTGGGGATTATTAGTGAGCATAATGAAATTGGTGCTGGAGGAAGGTTGATGATGACGATGGCGACAGATTCCCTTTCCGGAGCCCCGAACGGACTCCAGATCAGCCCTCTTGAGAGAGATTAGGGCTTGACGGCGGCTCTATATCGTAAAACACGATGAATCCTTCTCTCTGATTTTTCCCCCGAACGTGAATATATAGAGTTGGAGTTGAGGTCGGTGGAGCCTCAGGGGGGCCATGAGACAGGGGGGAGTGCCCCAGGGGGTGGGCGCGCCCCCCACCCTCATGGATAGGGTGTGAGCCCCTGGCGTTGATTCTTTCGCCAGTATTTTTTATAAATTCCAAAAATATTCTCCGTGAAGTTTCAGGTCATTCCGAGAACTTTTATTTCTGCACAAAAATAACAGCATGGCAATTCTGTTGAAAACAGTGTCAGTCCGGGTTAGTTCCATTCAAATCATGCAAGTTAGAGTCCAAAACAAGGTCAAAAGTGTTTGGAAAAGTAGATACGATGGAGACGTATCAATGTGCTCTATGAAAGTCCAATTAAGCGTCTTGATCTATCTCTATATATCTTGATGCCCAATATATAAGCAGCTTCACCGAGATCTTTCATTGAAAAATTCTTATTGAAGTATCCTTTTATGCTATTCACAAATTCAGTATCATTTCCGATTAGCAATATGTCATCCATATATAATATCAGAAATGCTACAGAGCTCCCACTCACTTTCTTGTAAATACAGGCTTCTCCAAAAGTCTGTATAAAACCATATACTTTGATCACACTATCAAAGCGTACATTCCAACTCCGAGACGCTTGCACCAGTCCATAAATGGATCGCTGGAGCTTGCACACTTTGTTAGCACCTTTTGGATCGACAAAACCTTCTAGTTGCATCATATACAACTCTTCTTTAAGATATCCATTAAGGAATGCAGTTTTGACATCCATTTGTCAAATTTCATAATCATAAAATGCGGCAATTGCTAACATGATTCAGACGGACTTAAGCATCGCTACGGGTGAGAAGGTCTCATCGTAGTCAACTCCTTGAACTTGTCAAAAACCTTTTGCAACAAGTCGAGCTTTGTAGACAATAACATTACCGTCAGCGTCAGTCTTCTTCTTGAAGATCCATTTATTCTCTATGGCTTGTCGATCATTGGGCAAGTCAACCAAAGTCCATACTTTGTTCTCATACATGGATCCCACCTCAGATTTCATGGCCTCAAGCCATTTTGCGGAATCTGGGCTCATCATCGCTTCCTCATAGTGCGTAGGTTCATCATGGTCAACTAACATGACCTCCAAAACAGGATTACCGTACCACTCTGGTGCGGATCTTACTCTGGTAGACCTACGAGGTTCGGTAGTAACTTGATCAGAAGTTTCATGATCATCATCATTAGCTTCCTCACTTACTGGTGTAGGAATCACTGGAACTGATTTATGTGATGAACTACTTTCCAATAAGGAAGCAGGTATAGTTACCTCATCAAGTTCTACTTTACTCCCACTCACTTCTTTCGATAGAAACTCCTTCTCTAGAAAGGATCCATTCTTAGCAACGAATATCTTGCCTTCGGATCTGTGATAGAAGGTGTACCCAACAGTCTCCTTTGGGTATCCTATGAAGACACATTTCTCCGATTTGGGTTCGACCTTATCAGGTTGAAGCTTTTTCACAAAAGCATCGCAGCCCCAAACTTTAAGAAACGACAACTTGGGTTTCTTGCCAAACCATAGTTCATAAGGTGTCATCTCAACGGATTTCGATGGTGCCTATTTAACGTGAATGCAGCCGTCTCTAAAGCATAACCCCAAAATGATAGCGGTAAATCAGTGAGAGACATCATAGATCGCACCATATCTAATAAAGTGCGGTTATGATGTTCGGACACACCATTATGTTGTGGTGTTCCAGGTGGCGTGAGTTGCGAAACTATTCCGCATTGTTTCAAATGAAGACCAAACTCGTAACTCAAATATTCTCCTCCACGATCAGATCGTAGAAACTTAATTTTCTTGTTATGATGATTTTCCACTTCACTCTGAAATTCTTTGAACTTTTCAAATGTTTCAGACTTATGTTTCATCAAGTAGATATACCCATATCTGCTCAAATCATCTGTGAAGGTTAGAAAATAATGATACCCGCCGTGAGCATCAACACTCATCAGACCGCATACACCAGTATGTATTATTTCCAACAAGTCTGTTGCTTGCTCCATTGTTCCGGAGAACGGAGTCTCAGTCATCTTGCCCATGAGGCATGGTTCGCAAGCATCAAGTGATTCCAAAAGTCCATCAGCATGGAGTTTCTTCATGCGCTTTACACCAATATGACCTAAATGGCAGCGCCACAAATAAGTTGCACTATCATTATTAAACTTATATCTTTTGGCTTCAATACTATGAACACGTGTATCACTACTATCAAGATTTAGTAAAAATAGACCACTCATCAAGGGTGCATGACCATAAAAGATATTACTCATATAAATAGAACAACCATTATTCTCTAATTTAAATGAATAACCGTCTCGCATCAAACAAGATCCAGATATAATGTTCATGCTCAATGCTGGCACCAAATAACAATTATTTAGGTCTAAAACTAATCCCGAAGGTAGATGTAGAGGTAGCATGCTGACGGTGATCACATCGACTTTGGAACCATTTCCCACGCGCATCGTCACCTCGTCCTTAGCCAATCTTCGCTTAATCCGTAGCCCCTGTTTCGAGTTGCAAATATTAGCAACCGAATCAGTATCAAATACCCAGGTGCTACTACGAGCATTACTAAGGTACACATCAATAACATGTATATCAAATATACCTTTCACTTTGCCATCCTTCTTCTCCGCCAAATACTTGGGGCAGTTCCGCTTCCAGTGACCAGTCCCTTTGCAGTAGAAGCACTCGGTCTCGGGCTTAGATCCAGACTTGGGCTTCTTCACTTGAGCAGCAACTTGCTTGCCGTTCTTCTTGAAGTTCCCCTTTACCCTTTTTCTTGAAACTGGTGGTGTTGTTGACCATCAACACTTGATGCTCTTTCTTGATTTCTACCTCCGCAGCCTTTAGCATTGCGAAGAGCTCGGGAATCGTTTTATCCATCCCTTGCATATTATAGTTCATCATGAAGCTCTTGTAGCTTGGTGGCAGTGATTGAAGAACTCTGTCAATGACACTATCATCAGGAAGATTAACTCCCAGCTGAGTCAAGTGGTTGTGGTACCTAGACATTCTGAGTATATGTTCACTGATAGAACTATTCTCCTCCATTTTGCAGCTGTAGAACTTATTGGAGACTTCATATCTCTCAATCCGGGCATTTGCTTGAAATATTAACTTCAACTCCTGGAACGTCTCATATGCTCCATGGCATTCAAAACGTCATTGAACTCCCGGTTCTAAGCCGTAAAGCATGGCACACTGAACTATCGAGTAGTCATCAGCTTTGCTCTGCCAGACGTTCATAACATCTGGTGTTGCTCCTGCAGTAGGTTTGTCACCTAACGGTGCCTCCAGGACGTAATTCTTTTGTGTAGCAATGAGGATAATCCTCAAGTTACGGACCCAGTCCGTGTAATTGCTACCATCATCTTTCAACTTAGCTTTCTCTAGGAACGCATTAAAATTCAACGGAACAACAGCACTGGTCATCTATCTACAACAACATGGACATGCAAAATACTATCAGGTACTAAGTTCATGATAAATTAAAGTTCAATTAATCATATTACTTAAGAACTCCCACTTAGATAGACATCCCTCTAATCGTCTAAGTGATCACATGATCCATATCAACTAAACCATGTCCGATCATCACGTGAGATGGAGCAGTTTTCAATGGTGAACATCACTATGTTGATCATATCTACTATATGATTCACGCTCGACCTTTCGGTCTTAGTGTTTCGAGGCCATATCTGCATATGCTAGGCTCGTCAAGTTTAACCCGGGTATTCTGCGTGTGCAAAACTGGCTTGCACCCGTTGTATGTGAATGTACAACTTATCACACCTGACCATCACATGGTGTCTCGGCACGACGAACTGTACCAACGGTGCATACTCAGGGAGAACACTTGTACCTTGAAATTTAGTGAGAGATCATCTTATAATGCTACCACCGAACTAAGCAAAATAAGATGCATAAAGGATAAACATCACATGCAATCAATATAAGTGATATGATATGGCCATCATCATCTTGTGCCTTTGATCTCCATCTCCAAAGCACCGTCATGATCACCATTGTCACCAGCTTAACACCTTGATCTCCATCAAAGCATCATTGTCGTATCGCCAACTATTGCTTCTACGACTATCGCTACCGCTTACTGATAAAGTAAAGCAATTACATGGCAATTGCATTTCATACAATAAAGCGACAACCATATGGCTCCTGCTAGTTGCCGATAACTCTATTACAAAACATGATCATCTCATACAATAAAATTTAGCATCATGTCTTGACCATATCACATCACAACATGCCTTGCGAAAACAAGTTAGACATCCTCTACTTTGTTGTTGCAAGTTTTACGTGGCTGCTACGGGCTGAGTAAGAACCGTTCTTACCTACGCATCAAAAACCACAACGCGGTATAGTGATTGCTTTTTGATCTTCAGAAAGAATCCAGTTCATTGAGTCCGATTCAACTAAAGTTGGAGAAACTGACACCCACTAGCCACCTGTATGCGAAGCACATCGGTAGAACCAATCTCGCATAAGCGTACGCGTAATGTCGGTCTGAGCCGCTTCATCCAACAATACCACTGAATCAAGAATCCACTAGTGACGGCAAGCAATATGTATATACCCATGCCCACAACTCCTTTGTGTTCTACTCGTGCATATAACATTTACGCATAGACCTGGCTCGGATGCCACTATTGGGGAACGCAGTAATTTCAAAAAAAAATCCTATGCACACGCAAGATCCATCTAGGTGATGCATAGCAACGAGAGGACAAGAGTGTTGTCCATGTACCCTCGTAGACCGTAAGCGGAAGCGTTATGACAACGCGGTTGATGTAGTCGTGCGTCTTCACGATCTGACCGATCCTAGCACCAAAGGTACGACACCTCCGCGATCTGCACACGTTCAACTCGGTGACGTCCCACGAACTCTAGATCCAGCTGAGTGTCGGGGAATAGATTCATCAGCACAATGGCGTGATGACGGTGATGATGAAGTTACCGACGCAGGGCTTCGCCTAAGCACTACAACGATATGAATGAGGTGGAAATCTGTGGAGGGGGGCACCGCACACGGCTAAACAATCAACTTGTGTGTCCTAGGGTGCCCCCTCCCCACGTATATAAAGGAGGGAGGGGGAGGCCGGCCGGCCCTCTCTAGGCGCGCCAAGGGGGAGGAGTCCTCCTCCTAGTAGGAGCAGGACTCCCCCCTTTCCTAGTTCCACTAGGAATAGAAGGAAGAGGGAGAAGGAGAAAGGAAAGCCCCCCCCCCCAATTCAGATTGGGCTTGGGGGCGTGCCCCCTCCTAGGCTGCCTTCTCTTCTCTCCCACTAAGGCCCATTAAGGCCCATATACTCCCCGGGGGGTTCCGGTAACCCCCTGGTACTCCAGTAAATGCCCGAACTCACCCGGAACCATTCTGATGTCCAAACATAGCCTTCCAATATATCGATCCTTATGTCTCGACCATTCCGAGACTCCTCGTCATGTCCGTGATCATATCCGGGAATCCAAACTACCTTCGGTACATCAAAACGCTTAAACTCATAATACCGATCGTCACCAAACGTTAAGCGTGCGGACCCTACAGGTTCGAGAACTATGTAGACATGACCGAGACTCATCTCTGGTCAATAACCAATAGTGGAACCTGGATGCTCATATTGGTTCCTACATATTCTATGAAGATCTTTATCGGCCAAACCGCATAACAACATACGTTGTTCCCTTTGTCATTGGTATGTTACTTGCCCGAGATTCAATCGTCGATATCTCAATACCTAGTTCAATCTCGTTACCGGCAAGTCTCTTTACTCGTTCTGTAATGCAACATCCCATAACTAACTCATTAGTTACATTGCTTGCAAGGCTTATAGTGATGTGCATTATCGAGAGGGCCCAGAGATACCTCTCCGATACACGGAGTGACAAATCCTAATCTCGATCTATGCCAACTCAACAAACACCATCGGAGACACCTGTAGAGCATCTTTCTAGTCACCCAGTTATGTTGTGATGTTTGACAGCACACTAAGTGCTCCTCCGATATTCGGGAGTTGCATAGTCTCATAGTCATAGGAACATGTATAAGTTATGGAGAAAGCAATAGTAGTAAACTAAACGATCATCGTGCTAAGTTAACGGATGGGTCACATCATTCTCCAATGATGTGATCCCGTTCATCAAATGACAACTCTTTGTCCATGGCTAGGACACTTAACCATCTTTGATTAACGAGCTAGTCAAGTAGAGGCATACTAGTGACACTCTGTTTGTCTATGTATTCACACATGTACTAAGTTTCCGGTTAATACAATTTTAGCATGAATAATAAACATTTATCATGATATAAGGAAATATAAATAACAACTTTATTATTGACTCTAGGGCATATTTCCTTTAGTCTAACCAGTGCCTAGCTGGCCCCATAAACTTTAGGGGAAGGTATTTGATGGCGTGTAGATCATCATCGCGAGCCATGTGAATGTGGAGAAGAAAATCTTCAATCCATGTTGCGGGATCTGTTGTGCCGTCGTATGATTCGATGTTCACGAGGTTAAACCCTTCAGGGAACTCGTGCTCCATTACCTCATCGGTGAAGCATAGGGGGTGTGTAGCGCCTCTGTATCGGGCCATGTCACGACGCAGTTCGGATGGAGTCCGTATGCGGTTTTCAGCCCGGGTTGGTTATGCTTATCGCACCAGGCTCGATAGCCCTCCTCTCGCGTCGAAGCACGCCCCCGCGATCCGTAGATTGACCTGGTCTGACCTGCTTTATTTTCTAGGTCATGTTGTAGGTCGTATGTGTATCCCCGAGCTATTGTTTCTCTGCTTTTTCGGCAAGGTGGTGCGGGCTGGTGCTCGGCTTGAGTTGTCATTCTGTCCCGGCCACGTGGTGGTCTATCGGATCCGTCAGCCGCATTACGCACAGGTGGTATGGGCTCCAACGCCTCATCGTCGAATTGGGGTAGCAGCTTGCACTTCGGGTAATTCTTTTTTGGTCGCTCGAGGCCATATTCTTCGGTTGTCAGGACATTAGTTCATCTATCACTGAGCAGGTCTTGATTAGCTTGAAGCTTCTGTTGTTTCTTTTTTAGGCTTCTAGCCATGGCTATTAGCCGGCGCTTGAAGCGCTCTTGTTCGAGGGGTTCCTCTGACACGATAAAATCTTCGTCGTCGAGGCTTACGTCGTCTTCGGAGAGTGGCAGATAGTTGTTGTCCTCCGAGTCGTTGTTCCCTGTTTGTTCGTCAGGGTCAACTTGCCCGTCCTCTCGATCATCCTGTTCGGATGTTGGTTCGATGGGGCTTCTTGGTCTTCGGTGTTCTCCGGAGTATCATTGTCTTCGGTGCCAGTATTGTTGTTCTTGCCGCGACGCGATTTAGAGCGGCACTACTAACGTCGATGTTTCAGCGGTATCTCAGCAGGTTCGTCCTCGACTGGGTTTTTCTCGTCATCGTTGTCGCCATTTTTAGGTGTATACATCATACGAGGAGGTGGCCATCCAACATCCGGTTACCGGCGGGTTTTGGGTCTGCTACTCTCCGGCATCGTCGTCCATACCATTGATGTCTTTGGAGGCATAGTCAAGCATGTCGGTTAGGTCCTCGATAGTGGATGTGAAGTGGGTCGTGGGTGGGAAGTAAAATTACCTATTTCCAGCCCCTAGTCCGGGATGGGCGTGATTCTGAAGCGATTCCTCTGTGATGACGAGAGATCGCATTAGGTCCAAAGCCTCGTTTAAGAGTGGGGTTCGGATAGGGTTGGAAGTTTCTGGGCCGAGCTCGCATGACGCGGGCCTCCAGGTTTCGGAAGTAGTATCCGGAGAAGAGTCCGGCTTTGCAATGATTACCGGAGACATTATTCTCTCGGTGTTGAGCTCTAAGGCCGCAGAGAGTTCGGCGGGCTCTAGACTCCCGTCTTCAAACCTGATGGCGCGCTCCAGATCTAAGGCCGAAGCGGTGGTTAGGGCCGCGAACCCTTGGAAGATCAAGTCTCCTTGGATATCAGCGACATAGTTCAGATTTCCAAAACTGATCTGGTGACCAGGGGCGTAGCTGTCGATCTGCTCCAGATGGCCAACCTAGTTAGCCCGCAGTGCGAAGCCACCGAATACAAAGATCTGGCCGGGGAGGAAAGTCTCCTCCATGGCAGCGTTGTTGTAGATGATTGATGGAGCCATCGAGCCTTTCGACGACGGCACAGTGGAACTCTCAATGAAAGCACCAATGTCGGTGTCAAAACTGGCAGATCTCGGGTAGGGGGTCCCGAATTGTGCGTCTAAGGATCGATGGTAACAGGAGACAAGGGACATGATGTTTACCCAGGTTCGGGCCCTCTTGATGGAGGTAATACCCTACGTCCTGCTTGATTGACTTTGATGAATATAGGGGTTACAAGAGTTGATCTACCATGAGAACGTAATGGCTAAACCCTAGATGTCTAGCCTATATGATTATGATTGTCTCTATGGACTAAACCCTCTGGTTTATATAGACACCGGAGGGGGCTAGGGTTGTACAGAGTCGGTTTACAGAGAAAGGAATATTCATATCTGCACGCCAAGCTTGCCTTCCTCGCAAAGGAGAGTCCCATCCGGACATGGGGGAAAGTCTTCTATCTTGTATCATCACGGCCCATTAGTCCGGCCCATGTTGCATAGCCCGGACGCCCGAGGACCCCGTAATCCAGGACTCCCTCAATCATCATGAGTATTTGAAGTTCTATCAATTGCCAAACAGTAATTTGTTTACCCACCATTTGCTATTTTTCTCGAGAGAAGCCACTAGTGAAACCTATGCCCCCCGGGTCTTCTTTCTCATATATTTGCCTTTGTGATCCACTTTTTTCTTGCTTTTATTTTCAGATCTACTAAACTAAAAACCCAAAAATATCTTGCTGCAATTTATTCTTATTTATTTATTTGGCATTCGATCTATCAATCCACTACAAATTTACCTCGCGTCTGTTTGCCTATCTTGAGGCACCGTACTCCGGAAGGGATTCACGACCCCTTTAACACGTCGGGTTGCGAGAAGTTGTTATTTGTGTGCAGGTGTTGTTTATGTTGTGTGATGTCTACTACACAACCTTCTTCTTGTAGACGTTGTTGGGCCTCCAAGTGCGGAGGTTTGTAGGACAGTAGCAAATTTCCCTCAAGTGGATGACCTAAGGTTTATCAATCCGTGGGAGGCGTAGGATGAAGATGGTCTCTCTCAAGCAACCCTGCAACCAAATAACAAAGAGTCTCTTGTGTCCCCAACACACCCAATACAATGGTAAATTGTATAGGTGCACTAGTTCGGCGAAGAGATGGTGATACAAGTGCAATATGGATGGTAGATATAGGTTTTTGTAATCTGAAAATATAAAAACAGCAAGGTAACTAATGATAAAAGTGAGCACAAACGGTATTGCAATGCTAGGAAACAAAGCCTAGGGTTCATACTTTCACTAGTGCAAATTCTCTCAACAATAATAACATAATTGGATCATTTAACTATCCCTCAACATGCAACAAAGAGTCACTCCAAAGTCACTAATAGCGAAGAACAAACGAAGAGATTATGGTAGGGTACGAAACCACCTCAAAGTTATCCTTTCTGATCGATCTATTCAAGAGTCCGTAGTAAAATAACATGAAGCTATTCTTTCCGTTCAATCTATCATAGAGTTCGTACTACAATAACACCTTAGGACACAAATCAACCAAAACCCTAATGTCACCTAGATACTCCAATGTCACCTCAAGTATCCGTGGGTATGATTATACGATATGCATCACACAATCTCAGATTCATCTATTCAAACCAACACAAAGAACTTCAAAGAGTGCCCCAAAGATTCTACCGGAGAGTCGAGACGAAAATGTGTGCCAACCCCTATGCATAGGTTCATGGGCGGAACCCGCAAGTTGAACACCAAAACATACATCAAGTGGATCAATAGAATACCCCATTCTCACCACGGGTATCCCACGCAAGACATACATCAAGTGTTCTCAAATCCTTAAAGACTCAATCCGATAAGATAACTTCAAAGGGAAAACTCAATCAATTACAAGAGAGTAGAGGGGGAGAAACATCATAAGATCCAACTATAATAGCAAAGCTCGCGATACATCAAGATCGTATCACCTCAAGAACACGAGAGAGAGAGAGATCAAACACATAGCTACTGGTACATACCCTCAGCCCCGAGGGTGAACTACTCCCTCCTCGTCATGCAGAGCGTCAGGATGATGAAGATGGCCACTGGAGAGGGTTTCCCCCTCCGGCAGGGTGCCGGAACGGGTCTAGATTGGTTTTCGATGGCTACGGAGGCTTCTGGCGGCGGAACTCCCGATCTATTGTGCTCCCCGAAGTTTTTAGGGTATATGGGTATATGTAGGAGGAAGAAGTACGTCGGTGGATCTCCGGGCTGTCCATGAGGCAGGGGGCGCGCCCACGCCCCCACCCTCGTGGGCAGACCGGGACTCTCCTGGTCCATCTCCGATACTCCGTGGGCTTCTTCTGGTCCAAAAATAAGTTCCGTGAAGTTTCAGGTCAATTGGACTCCGTTTGATTTTCCTTTTCTACGATACTCTAAAACAAGGAAAAACGGAAACTGGCACTGGGCTCTAGGTTAATAGGTTAGTCCCAAAAATCATATAGCATATAAATGCATATAAAAATCCAAGGTTGATAATATAATAGCATGGAACAATCAAAAATTATAGATACGTTGGAGACGTATCATTTTTTGCTTGGTTCTCCTACTGGTTCGATAACCTTGGTTTCATATCTGAGGGAAAAACCTACCATCATTGTGTTGCATCATCCCTTCCTCTTTGGGGAAATACCGACGTAGCTTCAAGCAACATCAAAAGGAATTTCTGGCACCTTTGCCGGGGAGGATCTTCAACATATACTAGGTTCCTAATCACAAATCTCATCTCCTTGCAATTTACATTATTTGCCATTTGTCTCTTGTTTTCCTCTCCCCCACTTCACAAAAATTTGCCGTTTTATTCGCCTCTCTTTTTTCGCTCGCCGTTTATTGCCAGATCTATCCGTGTTTTGCTTCCTAGTCATAATGGCCAGTGTGCCTACTCCTCCTTTGTCACCAGATTTTGAAGTGCTTTACTTCAAGCAAAGACAAGGAGAAAATTTAAAAGATGCTTGGTATAGGCTTATGGAATCATATCGTATTTCAAATTTAAAGGGGGCGCTAAGGTTTTGGTTCGTAATTTTTACATAGGATTGGCTTTGCATCATGGACAACTCCTAGATTTTTCCGCTAAAGGGAATTTTATTGAGCTTGGTGCCAATGCTGCCTACGAAATTTTAGAAGGAATTTTGGGGATTCCACCTCAAAATAAGGGGTTTACTTTCACCCCAGAGGGAGTTCAAATGCTGGACCATCTTGGTGATTTGCATAAGCACATGGTTGAATTACAAAAATATAATAAACCCCTCAAACATCTCAATGGTAGTATCAATCGCGTGAATACCTTGATTACTCTTTGTAACAAGCGATTGGATATTTTGGATCTAAAGATGGTTTATTTTTGGAGAATTTAGGTGAGCGTAAAGAGCCTCCCAGATTTTAGAAAACCCTTACAAAAGTTGCCAAGACTTCGAAAGACAAAACTTAGATCCTTGCTTTATGCCTAGCTAAGGGCGTAAAACTATAGCGCTTGTTGGGAGGCAACCCAATGAATAAAATCTATTTTTGCTTTTTGTTTCCTGTTTTTGAGTGTTAGAACAATTATGCTATTGTTATGATTGTGTTTTTGATATTTTAATTAGTGTTTGTGCCAAGTAAAGCCTTTAGGATCTTCTTGGGTGATAGTTGTTTGATCTTTCTGAAAAAACAGAAACTTTTACGCTCATGAAAATAATTTTAATTTTTTAGAAGAGAGCGATAAAATACCCATTCCACTTGCAGTAGATCAATATACAAATTTCTCAGGTCTTCCTATTTTTTCAGAATTTTTGGAGTTATAGAAGTATTCGAAATAGTCAGATTGCTACAGACTGTTCTGTTTTGACAGATTCTGTTTTCTTTGTGTTGTGTGCTTATTTTGATGGCTCTATGGTTTTCTTTGATGAGTTTTTGCCATAGAAAAGTTGGAATACAGTAGATATAATACAAAAACAAAATATGAATTGGTTTGATATAGTACTTATAGCAGTGATTTATTATTCTTATACTAACGGATCTCACGAAGGTTTTGTTGAGTTTTGTGTAATTGAAGTTTTTAAGATTTGGGTTATCTTACGATGGATGAAGGAATAAAGGATAGAAGAGCCTAAGCTTGGGGATGTCCCGTCATCCCAAGCTATTATTCAAAAATGAGCAACCGACTAAGTTTGGGGATGCCCCTGAGCGGCATCCCCTCTTTCTTCTAACGACCATCGGTATTTTACTCGAAACTATATTTTTATTCGTCACATGATGTGTTTTGCTTCGAGCGTCTTGTATGATATGAGTCTTTTCTTGTTTTGTTTTGTGTCTTAAGTCATCAATCCTTGCTAGACACACCTATTTTAGAGAGCCAAAATTATGCCATGACTTGTTAGAATTGCTCTATATTCTTCACTTAAATTTTTTATGAGCTATGGACTTGCTCTAGTGCTTCACTTATATGTTTTTTGAGCACGGCGTGCTTTAGTATTTTTAAAGAAATGCACTCTTGCTTTACTTAGATTTATTTGAGAATTAGCAAAAATTTCAAGAAATTCTCGCTTGCTTCACTTAAATTAATCTGAGAGAAAGAAATATTATGCTTATGATCTTCACTTATATTTGTTTGAGCTTATGAAAAGCAACACACGAAAATTAGTTCCAAAGTGATAGATATCCAAGAAGGATATAATAAAAACTTTCATGAAGATCATTGGACAAAATAAACTTGATTCTTAGTAATAGTTTTGAGATAGGATGATGCGATATGTGAGCCATCTTGATGAGTAATTATGCTTTAGTAAGAATATTGGTGTTAAGGTTTGTGATTCCCTATGCAAGTACGAAAGTCAATAGTCATGCAATGAAATTTACATCCTACTTGTGGTGCATTATTTGGTGTTATTTATGCTTAATGCTTGCTTATGAGATTATCCGTTTCTTGGTTGGTCACTTCTCAATCTTTTGCTAGCCTTCATTTTGCACTAAGTATGATCTCTACTTGTGCATCCAAAAACCTTTAAACCAGTTTTTCCACATGAGTCCACTATATCTACCTATATGCGGTATTCTTTTGCTGTTCTAAGCAAATTTGCATATGCCATCTCTAATTTTCAAAATAAACTTCTCTTTTGTGTGTTTCTTTCGCTCACGGAGCGGCAAGGGGTGGCTAATATTTTCCATGCTAGATGTGTTATTCTCACGATGAGTGTTTATTCACTTGTCATTGCACGAGAGTAAGGCAAAGGTATTAGGGATGCCCAGTCCAGAAATGCAAAAATGAATTTACTTTATGTTGTCAAATAATAAATTCCTTGGAAAGTGTTAGTATGGAGGGAAACCGTGGATAGGGCTAGCCATGGAAAGTGAAAGTATGGTGGAAAAAGGAATAAACTTTATTTTCTGTTTGGGAACCGCCTATGATATATCTAACCATGGAAAGTATTGGGAACTCTAAGTCATTTTCATTGGTGGGATGGATACACCTCCCAAAATGTTTTTATCTCTAAGTTTTCTGCTTTGAGCTCTGGCACCTCTAAAAATCCCTACTTCCCTCTGCGAAGGGCCCTTCTTTTACTTTATGCAATTTTTATTTTGAATCTCCATCTTCTCTTATAAAAGCACCAACTAGGAGGCAATATGATCGTACTTAAGTATTGGGTGTAGCTAATACTCGAATGTGTTTCATGAATGGATCAATGGTTGAGCATGATGGGCTAGGCATAACTTATTTTAGCGTTGATGTTTTGAAAGACATGGTTGCTTGTTGATATGCTTGGGTATCTAAATTATCATGTCAAAACTAGACTATTGCTTTGAACAACTAAAAGTCAAAATGTCCATGCTATAAAGAAAATAAATATGATATGCCATGTTAGGCAGCATTCCGCATCAAAAATTCTGTTTTTATCACTTACCTACTCGATGACGAGTAGGAGTGAAGCTTGGGGATGCTGATACGTCTCCAACGTATCTATAATTTTGATTGTTCCATGCTGTTATATTATCAATCTTGGATGTTTTATAATCATTTTATACCATTTTTTGGTACTAACCTATTGACATAGTGCCAAGTGCCAATTGTTGTTTTTCCATGTTTACATCGCAGAAAATCAATATTAGACAGAGTCCAAATGCCCTGAAAATTTACCGAGAATTTTTATGGGCCAGAAGGAACACAACAGGGCCTGGCTGCGCCTAGGGGGTGCCCCGAGGGAGGCACAACCCACTAGGGCGCGCCAGGAGGCCCAGGCACGCCCTGGTGGGTTGTGCCCACCTCGGGTGCCCCCCGGACCGCCTCTTTGCTCTATAAATACCCCAATATTCCAGAAACCCTAGGGAAGTCGATGAAATGTTCATCCAGCCGCCGCAGAGTCCAGAACAACCAGATCCAATCTAGAAACCATCTCAGATGGGGTTCACCACCTCCATTGGTGCATCTCCGATGATGCATGAGTAGTTCTTTCTAGACCTTCAGGTCCGTAGTTAGTAGCTAGATGGCTTCATCTCTCTCTCTCTCTCTCTCTCTCTCTTGATTCTCAATACAATGGTCTCTTGGATATCCATATGATGTAACTCTTTTGCGGTGTGTTTGTTGGGATCTGATGAACTTTGAGTTTATGATCAGTCATATCTTTGTATATCCATGAAAGTATTTGAGTTTCTTTGATCTCTTTTATGCATGATTGCTTATAGCCTCATATTTCTTCTCCGATATTTTGGTTTTGTTTGGCCAACTTGATCTATTTATCTTGCAATGGAAAGAGGTGCTTTGTAGTGGGTTCGATCTTATGGTGCTTGATCCCAGTGACAGAAAGGGAAACAACACGTATGTATCGTTGCTACTAAGGATAAAACAATGGGGGTCTATCTCTACATAGATAGATCTTGTCTACATCATGTCATTGTTCTTATTGCATTACTCCATTTTTCCATGAACTTAATACACTAGATGCATGCTGGATAGCGGTCGATGTGTGGAATAATAGTAGTAGATGCAGGCAAGAGTCAGTCTACTAGTCTTGGACGTCATGCCTATATAATGATCATTGCCTGGATATCGTCATGAGTATTTGAAGTTCTATCAATTGCCCAACAGTAATTTGTTTACCCACCATTTACTATTTTTCTCGAGAGAAGCCACTAGTGAAACCTACGGCCCCGGGTCTTCTTTCTCATATATTTACCTTTGCAATCTACTTTTTTCTTGATTTTATTTTCATATCTACTAAACCCAAAACCCAAAAATATCTTTCTACAATTTATTCTTATTTATTTATTTGGCGTTTGATCTATCAATCTACTACAAATTTACCTCACGTATGGTTGCCTATCTTGAGGCGCCGTACCCCGGAAGGGATTGATAACCCCTTTAACATGTCGGGTTGCGAGAAGTTGTTATTTGTGTGCAAGTGTTGTTTACATTGTGTTGCTTGGTTCTACTAGTTCGATAACCTTGGTTTCATATCTGAGGGAAATACCTACCGCCGCTGTGCTGCATCATCCCTTCCTCTTTGGGAAATACCGATGTAGCTTCAAGCGACATCACTAAGCATCACAACGGATCTAAGCTTCTAGAACCTATACCCCTCTTAATAGTACGGAGGTCTTATGACTCAATTGAATGAAAGAAGAACAACGGAATGAATACTACGTCTTCACTTTGTCTTTGACTTCCATTTGCTGTAGTCAATTTTCTTCAGACAATAGCTCCGAACCAATTGCTTCGCTTCAACAATAAATTCTCGAGGGGTTAACTCCTTCACATCAATATTCTCGTATACATGTTCTAAACAGATGTAGCCTGTTCTTCTCTGCAATGCAGATATTCTTCGGCGAAGTTCCCCAAACTTGGCACCGGAGACAACATTCTCTTCGGTTCTGCATGGATTGTTTCTCTCTGTGTAAACTAGCAAACAAATCAGTCCATGCCTGTTTCTGTCAACAATCTCCAAAACACAGGAGGGCAATTATTGCACCAACAATCTCCCCCTTTTTGGATGATTGTTGACAAAACAGAACACATCGAAGGATAGATAATGGAATGTAATGCGAAGGATAATGAAAGACGAGAGATAATTACAAAGATAAAACAAGCTCCCCCTGAAGATATGCATGGGAGTTAAACTGGAAGGTAGTGAGGTAAATCTTTGTATGAGTGACATTGAGCTGAAGTCTCTTCGTGGTCTATTTCAATGCACTCGACTGTGTCTGATGAATTTCTTGTCACGCACAACCTTTGAAAAAGATTCATTAGATAGAATATACTTTGAAATGATTTGTGACGAGGGATAATCTATGAGTATTATCTCAGAACACATTTTGAATCCACACGAGGTAAAGTTCCATACAAATTAGATATACGAGGGAAATCAGAGCAAATGAATTATAGATATATTGCTCGAAGTGGATATGCTTCAGATGAATTTTTCCCGCAACAAAGATGATACGATGGATATATGCGAGGAAAAACAGTTTGTAAGTCATATAGAGAGCTTTCGAATATCAAGAAATTTAATCTAAAGCTGACTTTCTTCTCCTGCAGGGTTAGATAGCGAGAGATAGTCATTATAAAATATCTAACCATAAGATACATATAGTTTCAAGGAGTAAGATATCTCCTTTGGAGAGGTATGGATTCCAATCTTCCTTGAAACACTTTTACTTTCCCTGCACAATAGATAAGTATCGAGGATAAATATTGTAAGAAAGTAAACTTTGGATTTCACATGCAAACAAATAATTGAAAAGCATAGCATTGCAGGGGGTTATTAACGGTACATGACGACCAAGTATTTCAACACCACAGGCGGTGCATTAAGTTTCAAAAGCAAATTGTTCAATGAAAACCAAATAGTTCGACCAAAACCACCAAATGGCGAAAGGAAACACCCTGCGAATAACGTGCTTATCTATCACTCGATGTTCTTCTCCCCCTTTTTGTCAACAAGTGCCAAAAAGGAAAGAGAATGCATATGAGGAACTAATCGTCTGAAGAATCCTCAGAATCAGAACTCAAACTGTTTGACGAAGCAGAACGAGTGATGGTTGAGGCCGAAGGAGTTGGAGATGTAGTATGGGCTTCGAGATTCGCTTCGAGAGTAGCAGCACGAGGTGCACCTGGATTGTAGATAAAAGTTCCTGCTGTGTCTTCTAGAATATCATCTGGTTCAACAAACAACAGGTCAAGTCGGAATGCTAAGGAAGCCTTGGGGTTTCCCTTCAGATGTGAGGAACTTCAAACATCTCTAGATGATCATATTCCTTTCCGATCCCCTTGGCAGATAGTGGCTTGCGAGAGTAATTCTTGCGCAGGAGGGTCCAAGAGCGCTTATTTTGTTCCTTCCCATACAGAAGAGCTTGGCGTGCATAATTTTGGAGAAAATTGATCTCAGTCATCATTTCCACCTTTACTTTGCTGTCAAGCTTGATATGACTCTCCAGGGCTTGCTGAGTACAAACACAAATCTCATACAGAGAGGGATTTTCTTCACGAGGGATTCAACCTTTGCCTTCTTGACCTTCGGAGCTCTAGCAGAAGTAGGAATAGAAGCAGAAACAGTGGCATCCATCGACATCTTTCCTTTGCCTATGTCCTTCACAATCCTGAGTGTGTCACGCACTGGTGGCATATAAACTTTCGGGACATATGGGCAGAAAAACTTTTGCTCGAGAAGCTGTTCAATGGCGTACAAGAACCAAGGTGCATATGGATTCAATGCTTGAGGGGTATCAGCTGCGCAGGCTAGGTTGCGAATGAAAAGATCCAGAACATCGAACCGAATGCCTTGAGCTGTGGCGAGAAGAGCATTTGCTACGAGGCCATTTAGAGTTTCGGGCCTGTTTGTTGGCGTGAGGGAATTGCAGAGGATGTAGAACAACACTTTGTTCTAATAAGCCAAATTCTTCATATTCACCTCAGTGCATTCATCACCAACAAGTTTGGGGTCCATCAGCATATGAAGTTGAGCTTGGATGCATCCCAAAAATGCAGCCTGTGTTCACGATCAGCATCAAATTCGCATCGAGGGAGATTCAGCAGCGTAAGGAACTGGTCAGCCGAGCACTTGATCTTTTCTTCTCCAGTCATCCATTCAAGGATCCAAGTGCTATTATCTGCAAGTTCTCCTGAGATGAAAAGAGCGTCATAGAACTGATGAATCACTTCTTGATTCTAGCCTTGATTGAAATGAAGGGAACTCTTCAGGAAGACATGTTCAATTTGCTCGATGGTGTGATGGAAGCAGGGTAAACTTTCGAGCTCAGCGAAATCCAGAATCTTGTGCTTAAATATGTGATTCTTCTCATACAGAATGCGAGCATGATATATGGCATATTCCTTTGTCCAGAACCTTGGTGACATGGAAGTTATTTCTCCTTCATATGGGCTCGTCCCAAGGAACGCAAGTTTCGAAAGATGAAATTGCTCGTTAAATGCAGGACCATTTGGACCATCTTCAATAGGGAACAGAGGAAATGTCTCCAGTGAATTTTTCAGATGTTCTCTCCTCACATTCCGGGTCCGAATGTCATCAGGCGCAGCCACATCTTCCTTAATAGGCTTGAGTGGGGCACGAGGCTTCCTTGACTTCACTTGGGTTGACTTCTTTGAGGAACTAGACTGACCATCATTTTTGCTCGCTAGAACTCCTTCAACGGCTTTCTGACTTTCGGGCACTAGGACCTTTTCTTTAGTGGTATTTTCTTCAACTGGGGCACATCAGCTTCTTTCTCAGACGCTTGGGGCACAACAGGTGGGACATTTACTTCATGAGCCATCGGCTCTTCAGATTTCTTCTCTTCCTCTTCCAACTATGTAGCAATGGAACAAGGAGCAGGATCAACATCCATCTGGGTAGGGGCACCAGATGATGCGACCGGGGTGGTTTTATCTCGGGAAGCATTTAGCTCCTCCTCAATCTTGTCATTCTCCTCCTTTGATTCAGAGTGCTCAGCTTGCAACTTCTTTGGAGGCGATGGGTCTACCTTCTCAACCTCGATATCTTCATCAACACCATCATCAGCCAGGGCTTGCTGCTTTGGAGAAGCATTTTCTTCATCATTCTTTTCGAGGAAAATATCAATAACATCGGTTTTCTCTTGGGTTGCAAGAGTGGGAATGATAACTTCCACATGCTCGGCTTGCTGCATGGGTTCATCTTCATGCGGTGGAGATGGTGGAACTTGCTACAAAGGAGTACTGGAGTCAAGAGGAGCATCATCAGCAACAGTCTGAATGTGACGGGCTTTGATTCCTTTCGGTTTGGTGGCCCTTGCCCTAGCCTTCTGACGTTTTTATTTCTTGACTCCTCTTCGAGCAAGTTCTACCTAGCGGTCAATTTCATCATTTCTCTTGTCACATAACTGAGACACTTCCATTTTCAGTCTCGAGTGCAAATAAATTAATTTGATCATTTCTCATGACATTGAGAGCCTTGGTGAGTTCAACAATCTCTTTGTTCAGTTTCTTCCTTTTCGGATTCAGTGTTGGCCTCTTTTCTCATTTGCTTGAGGTTTTTTTGGCCTTGACAACCTGATTCAGCTTCTTCATCATTTTCCTCAGCTCGGTGAAATGTTTCATTACCATTTTGGTAACATCATCAGAAAGTCCCAGACTGCTTATATCAACAGATTTTGCATCATAAGTAGCACTCTCAGTTACATCAATCAGAAGATTGAAATCATACTTCTGTTCCTCTGTGGAAGTAGGAACACTTGGTTTGGCTTTCTTAGAAGAAGCTTCAGCTTTTTCTTTAGGCTACAGCTTTCTCTTCCCAGTAGGAGCAGTAGAACCCGAAGGTTTGTCAGTGACTGGAGTGGGTGCATGTCTTGGAGATTTCCTTAGTGGGGGTGAGACTTTCACTGGTGAGGGTGTTTTGTATGGCTTGTTGAGAAGGGCACGCTGATCATAAATAGGAATTTCTTCAACATCATGTTCACTGGATGACTCATTAGACGAGTTAGAAGCAACCTTCTTTGAATTCCTAGAAACAGATTTCTTTCGGGGAGCATGAGGGAAAACTGATTTACTAGACTTGCTTCCTTTGGAAGCACGATCCTTTTATTCTCTACGTCTTGTTGAGTTAGCGCGGCGTTTCTTGCTTCAACTTGATTTTTCTTCGCAGCTCTAGCTTCACACTTGGCTTTGGCCTTCTGCCTCTTGGCTACTTCTTCAGGAAAATCCGTGATGGTTTTGAGGATTTAG
The DNA here is from genome assembly GCF_018294505.1 of Triticum aestivum. Taxonomy (NCBI): domain Eukaryota; kingdom Viridiplantae; phylum Streptophyta; class Magnoliopsida; order Poales; family Poaceae; genus Triticum; species Triticum aestivum. The sequence continues at coordinate 208,824,635 of NC_057812.1, forward strand.
GATGAGCATTTGAAGGTGTTGGTGGTCTTACTTTTTCATCGTCTCGCCCAATGCAGTTCTCAGCAATGTAGTCATTCCATGGAGGAGTGAAAGCAAACAAAATTTGATATTTCTCACGAACATTTTCATAGATGAACCATTTATTCGCCCAATGACGGGGAATCCTTTACAACCTGTTGTTGCATTCAGTTGTTTTTTCAACTCCTGGTGGGGTTCTGTACCCATCTGGTTCAGACATCTCAATAGTGGTGTTCTTCTCTCTGCCACGACCACCCTTCTTTGGATTTCCATCAGAGAAAAGGGTTAGAGCATCAGTAACCAGTTCATCCTCGAGCGGACTGTGAGTGGAGGGAACTTCTTCATCATCTTCCTCAGACTCAGACTCAGATTTCTTCTTCGGTGTTTTGGGAGGCTTTGAAGATTTTCCTCCTCCTATCAATCTCATTCGGTCGGACCTTGGTGGTGGATGAGGCAAATCTCATTCAGAATCTGTATACTTATCCAAACACTATGCCATGACCGACCTATGAAAAGAGATAGATACGAGTGGAAACTGGGGTAGGGTCGTAAACATGCACAGAGGGTTTTTGAACGAAAATGAGAGACTTTTGGAAGAAACAGAGGAATCCATGGTATACTTACAGAAGATATCATCGATAGTTTTGTAACATGCCATAGAATGATCAAGGCTGGGTAAAACACTATCTAATCTTTCGGATAAGTACTCATGAACCCTAGATCTAGGAAAACTAGGACGAGGGAAAAACTACAAACCATACCAGTCAGAACCTAGTGAATCCTAAAGATCTACCACTGAGGTGGCTTCAAACTACGTCGGTATTTCCCCAAAGAGGAAGGGATGATGTAGTACAACTACGGTAGGTATTTCCCTCAGTTGTGAAACCAAGGTATCAATCCAGTAGGAGAACCAAGCAACACTATGTAAACGGTACCTGCACACAAAGAGCAAATACTTGCAACCCGACGCATAAGAGGGGTTGTCAATCCCTCCACGGTAAAAGAAAGATAAATTTGTATGGGTTTGGATAAATAATCTTGATAAAATGCAAAATAAAATAAGTAACAAAATGGTGCAGTAAGGTATTTTGGGGTTTTTGGAAATATAGATTTGAAAATAAATATGGCAAAAGATAGATCAGAAAGCAAATATGATAAAGGATAGACCCGGGGACCGTAGATTTCACTAGTGGCTTCTCTCGAGAAAATAGCATACCGTGGGTAAATAAATTACTATTGGACAATTGATAAAAGATCAAATAATTATGAAGATATCCAAGGCAATGATCATGAATATAGGCATCACGTCCAAGATTAGTAGACCGACTCCTGCCTGCATCTACTACTATTACTCCACACATCAACCGCTATCTAGCATGCATCTAGTGTATTAAGTTCATGGAGAAACGGAGTAATGCAATAAGAACGATGACATGATGTAGACAAGATCTATTCATGTAGGAATATACCCCATCTTTTTATCCTTAATAGCAACGATACATACGTGCCTCACTACCCCTTCTGCCACTGGGTGAGGACACCACAAGATCAAACCCATCACAAAGCACCTCTTCCCATTGCAAGAAAAAATCAATTTAGTTGGCCTAACTAAACCAAAGATTTGGAGAAGAAATAGGAGGTTATAAATAATCATGCATATAAGAGATCAAAGAATACTCAAATAATATTCATGGATGTAGCTCTGATCATAAACTCGAACTTTATCGAATCCCAACAAACACACCGCAAAAAGTCATTACATCAAATTGAAAGTGCAACTATCCCTAGGTGGTTTTGGTAATTCCTAACAACATATAGCTCATTGAGCTAATGCTATTTCAAGATTAATATTTCAGGAAAGCTCAATGGTTGGCATGGCATGGATGATAAAAGTGGACCCCCCAAAATGCTAAGGACAAAAGGATTGGCTCAAGCTCAAAGCTCAAGACTCTACATTTTCTATTTTAGTGATCCAAGATCACATTGAGTCTATAGGAAAAGCCAATACTATCAAGGAGGGATGAGGTGTTGCTTAATGAGGCTCTTGCTCGAAATGCTTAGTGATATGCTCCAAAGCCCTCAACTACTTTCTCACATCCACATATGACCTAAACAAAATTCAAACTCGGCCCCACCGATTCTTTCTATCCGGCGCCATCGAGTTCAGATGTCATAGCCACTGCCACAAACCCTAGGCAAATCAGTCTCACCGATAGGGATCTCGATCGCACCAAGATGGGATTGTAATCTCTCTGTTTCCCTTCGTAACGTTTCGGTCCCACCGAGATTGCAATGTAAACTCTTTGTTTCCCTTTCGCAACATTTCAGTCTCACCGAAATGAGCGAATCGGTCCCACCGAGTTTACCTGACCAACTCTCTGGTTAGCTTATTGCCAAAATCGGTCTCATCGAGTTTGTGTAATCGGTCTCACCGAGATTACGTTATGCCCTAACCCTAACCATATCGGTCCTACCAAGTTGCATGTCGGTCCCACCAAAAATCCTAACGGTCACTAGATTTGCTGAATTGGTCCGACCGAGTTTATCTATTTGGTCCCACCGAGATTGGCAAGTTGTGTGTAACGGTTAGATTTTGTGTGGATGCTATATATACCTGTCGGTGTCAAAACCGGCGGATCTCGGGTAGGGGGTCCCGAACTGTGTGTCTAGGGCGGATGGTAACAGGAGGCAGGGGACGCGATGTTTTACCCAGGTTCAGGCCCTCTTGATGGAGGTAAAACCCTACGTCCTGCTTGATTTATTCTTGATAATATGAGTAGTACAAGAGTTGATCTACCACGAGATCGGAGAGGCTAAACCCTAGAAGCTAGCCTATGGTATGATTGTCTATTGTCCTACGAACTAAAACCCTCCGGTTTATATAGACACCGGAGGGGGCTAGGGTTACACAAGGTCAGTTACAAAGGAGGAGATATACATATCCGTATTGCCTAGCTTGCCTTCCACGCCAAGTAGAGTCCCATCCGGACACGGGAAGAAGTCTTCAATCTTGTATCTTCATGGTCCAACAGTCCGGCCAAAGGATATAGTCCGGCTGTCCGGAGACCCCCTAATCCAGGACTCCCTCAGTAGCCCCTGAACTAGGCTTCAATGACGATGAGTCCGGCGTGCAGTGTTGTCTTCGGCATTGCAAGGCGGGTTCCTCCTTCGAATACATCACATAAGAGTTTGAATACAAGGATAGTGTTCGACCCTGCAAAATAAGTTCCACATACCACCGTAGAGAGAATAATATTTTCACAAATCTAATCTGTTGACATGTTTTAGCAGCACGACATCACGCCATGGCCCGGTAATTATTCGAACCATTTTTCTTTAACCAGCCCCGCACATAACGCGAGGTGGTTTCTTGACACGTCTTGTCAAAGTAGAGACCGTGTTCCCTTGATTACGGGATTCTCATTAATATGGACGTGGGTAACCCAACCGTGCCTAGGACTCCTAGATCTTAGGCAAGTCCCAAACGGCCATGAGGAGGACGCTTGATATTCACCCTCTTTATAAAGGGACAAGGTTTTTACTTTTTTCCCTCCCGTGCTCAATCGAATCCTTCCCCCGCCTCGACTTCTAACACCCAAAGCCCAAGTCAGGCACTTCGGACCTTCAATCATGTCTGGATCCATGATCCAAGGCCAGTGGATGCCTTCCTCCGTCACGGAGGAGGACATCAAGAAGTTGAGGGAAGCCAGATACCTGACCGCCGAAATTTCGCATAGGCTGCCCGCCCGAGGGCAGGTCGTCCCTACTCCCGAACCAAACGAGTGCGTTGTGTTCGTCTCCCACTTCCTTCGAGGACTAGGCCTCACTCTGGATCCCTTCGTTAGGGGTCTTATGTTCTATTACAGGCTGGATTTTCACGATCTGGCCCCGGATTCCCTTCTTCACATCTTGTCATTTATTGTCGTGTGTGAGGCCTTCCTCCGCATTACCCCTCACTTCGGCCTATGGCTCAAGACCTTCGATATGAAGCCAAAGATGGTCGAGGGGCAGTACGCAGCGTGCGGAGGTGCTCTAATAAGCAAAATTGCTGATGCTCCATGGCCAAAGGGTTCCTTTCTAGAGGTGTCCGGATTTGTGGCAACGGGAGTGGTTTTACGTCACAGCTCCCCGAAGTGTCAAGTGGGTAGCTGCCCCCACCTTTTGCTCGGGCCCTCCACCACAACTGATGTCATGGATCAGCAGGGGACTGAGCTGGGGTCCAGCCAAGGACGTGCTAATACTGCAGAGCCGTATCCGAGATCTCTTCGAGGGAGATTTCAGTCTGGTTATGGTAATGCAAGTCATGCTGGTTCGTCGAGTCCAGCCTTGCAAACGCCGGCCCCTCCGCATGTGGGAATTCAACCCAGAAGGACCACGCACTATTCAGAATTTCCTCGGCATGACGCACGAGGAGATGTACAAATCGTTCTTCGGACCCCAAATATAGTGTCCGGACACTACCGAGGACGTGGGCCTGAGCAGCAACCGCACCGCTGCCCAAGTAAGTAATCCCATGGCCGAACACACCGTCCTTTTATTTACCATAACATCATTCTAAAGAATCGCTCTTTGACCAGGACTGGATAACAAAGGCGAAGATGATCTGGTGTTCGGCCCCCCTTCCTGAAGGCTTGGACAATCCGGTGATGGAAAAGATGCTCGAGCCAGCACCTTGTCTGGTGCCCTCAAAGGAAGATGAAGGGGGAATAAAGAGGGCGAAAGAGGGCCTCCATCGCTACCTATTCCAACCGAGGGAATGAGCGCCTCCGCGAGGGAGGATAACCGAGGGGAAGAATCTGACATTCTCTCTCCTCGGGGAAGGAAGAGGACTACCTCCGAAGATCCGGAAATCAAGGTTCCAAACGGGAGAAGAAATCTCCGCCAGAGGGTCCTGCCTCGGAGGGTGTTCTTGCCGCACACTGTCCGCACGGGGATCAGCCCTCTAACGAGATGTAAGTAATCAAAAGGTATTTAATAGTGAAGATATCCTACCTTACTTCTGAGGAAAATAACCGAAGTATTTATCTTGCAGTTCGGATCTTAGCCCTTCTCAGCTGAGCTCGTCTTCGGGGGATCTTCTTCCAGAGATGATGGAGAGCGAAGCACCTCCTCCTGCCACACTACCTTACGAAGCGGGCGACCCTGAGGTGTCGTCGCGGAGGGCTTCTCCTGATCCGGCAAGGCCAGAAGGTAATCCTATGGCCACCCGAAGTCCTCGGTATCCGGCTCTCGAAGAGAGCAATCAAAAGAGTCCAGCATCGTCTGGTGCGTGGTCGGATGTACGGAGGGATCTGCTGGAGAAGGCGGCTATCTCAGAAGAGCACCGCACATTGATGGGTACGGTGATTGAAAGGATTTCGTCCGCCGAAAGCGGGCTGCATGAAGCCTTTATGGGTCTACTGACGGGTTTTGAGGTACGTGAAATGATGTACATTTTTGAAAGTACCGCACATTTTTAGATGTGCCCTGTGTAGATAGTAGCCCCTGAGACTCTGGTTGTCGTCGAAAACGGTGGCAAACAGAGGATCATAGTCCCAGGTAATAACCAGACTGCCTTTATGTGCAGGTGGTGGAGCCTCCGGTGGCTAGCCGGACCGATGGGTATGCCGAACTAAAGCGGCAGCTGGATGCGGCAGATGCCGACATCGTGCTTGTCAACAAGCGGCTTGACGAGGCGCAGGGTCAGTGATTTTTCTGGCGATTGTCACATAATAAGAGCGGCCTGATGCCAGTATCTTTAATATGTTTGTGACTACAGATGGAGCGGCCACCGTGGAGACCCTTCGGGCGGAGCTTGCCCGAGCCAAGGAGCAAGCCAGGAGTAGCAATGCGGCCGTTTTAAAGGCGGCCGAAGAGTTAAGGGCCGAACAGGCCGCACATTGCGAGAGCAAAGATAAAATTGCCAAGGTGACCATGGAGTTAAAAGATGCTGCTGACCGTTGCCGGCTTCTTGAAGAGGAAAACCGGGCGAAAGCGACTGACCTGGAGAAGGCCCGGGTGGCTGACAAGGAAGCCCGCTCCAAAATTAGAGCGGCGAAGGAGGAACTGAATCAGGTTGCAGATATCGTGTCTGGGAAGCCTTTCTTCTTGCGGACTAAGTTTGGAGATCCGAAGTATGCTCCTCTGGACCGGCTATGGAGTTCTGCGGACGCGTACATGGAGTTGGCTGCCAGCGCTGCTGATGCCGCCGAGTACTTCAAGGATCAGAAAGGTCCCGAAGTGGAGAAGCTGTTCTAGTCACAGTTTGATGCTCCAGTCCGTCCGCTGCTGCTGAATGAGCGATTGACCAGTTGGGCCGAGCTCCATAGATTATCCGGACTGGCCATGAGGTTCGTTGTGGATCATTTGTGGCCAGGAGGGCCAAGGCCGAATAGCTATTTTAGCTTAGTGCAACAATTCCTTGGCGCCGTGCCACGCATTGATGCTGTGAAGAGGTCGGCGTGCATAGAAGGCTCGCGGATGGCCCTTGCCCGTGTCAAAACATACTGGGCGGAGATGGATTCCACCACTGTTGCGGCACAGGGTTCGGCCATAGGCCGAGTGGCTGCCGAGCACTACTTTGAAGAAGTTCTTGAAGGCACTCGTTCAATAAAGGCTCAGTGCTCGAAGAATATTATGTTTGAGTGACATGTATTCCCATTGTAAAAACAATATTTTATTGAATTTATCAAGGCTGTATTTATACTTTTGCCCAAAAGTGCTATGATGCCTCCTGTGCGGCCGTTTATGTATGTATGTATATAACCTGAAAGATTGTAGTCGTCGGCTTCAGCCCCCACACATATAATGTGGGGGTGTTCGCAGAAGACGCATGTTCACACTTGATCCAACGTCTTGGTCCATTAAGGAGGTGATAGCGCAGCGAACTAGGCAACCGGACTATAATGCTTTAACACTTTCACTTAGCCAGAGGAGTTTGACAGTGGGGCTACTACATAGCCCCTGGTGGCTCCGCACTCATCCGAATTCGGGGTGCGTACATGCCTGGCCGGGAAACGGCCCTTCGTTAAGGCGGAGGAATCCCGAAGATTCCAATAGGTCATCGAGTGGTTGACCAGTCTCACGCTATATCATGACAATCAGTTTTCGGCTTTCTCTACTGAGGTGCTCGTCCGGATGAACCAGGGCACAATCACAGTAGTTCTCCTGGTGCCACCTTAGCCGATAGAGCGGAACGTAAGGCAGCAAAACACAGGAGCTGGGAAAACCCAACATTTGACCAAAGACATGATTCGGAGCTGATGAATATAAGGCCAAACTCGCGACGACAAACACTCCCTAAGGTATTCGGTCTTTATGGTGTAAACCGGGCCTAAACAGTGCCCTTTGTAATAAGCCCCTGGTGTCCAAGTACGTGCAATATTCTGACATGGCCACATGCCAATACGTCAGCATCCCGCTCAGTTGTACTGAGAATCCGAGGGATGTGTATCAATAAGAGACAGTAAAAAAGGTTTACGCAGGGTCTTAATCTAAAAAGAATCCTTGGAACGAGTCCCTGCTGCACGTCTGCGCCTGTGTCTCCGTTGTGCCGTATTCTGGACGGGTGTAGCACGATGGTCATCTGAAAAAGAGAGGAACTTAATTGAAAAGTTGTTGTGCAAAAAGTAAGTTATACTAAATAAACAATATGGGTAAAGTTGAGCCTGATTGTCACTTGTGTGTGCGCGTTGAGCCCTTTGTATTGTAATAGGGGTATAGCCATCAAACCTGTATCAATTACATATAGCAGTACCGGACTCGTCCAACCGTGCCCGTGGTCTTAATGACATGTCAGATGCTTTAGTTCGTGAGGCCGTTTAGTGTGCGACTGCCAAGGCAACCGCACGGTCTTCCGCGCGCAAGGAGCGCTCAATATTTCCATTTACTGTAATGATGCCACGTGGACCGGGCATCTTAAGCATGAGGAAAGTGTAATGCAGTATTGCGTTAAAGCGGGCGAAAGCTTCGCGTCCGAGTAGTGCTTGATAGCCACTTTGGAACGGAGCGATGTGGAACGTTAAATTTTCGCTACGGAAGTTATCGGGAAAGCCGAATATAACCTCTAGTAGCAGGGAGCCCGTGCAATGGGCCTCTAGGCCTGGCGTTACTCCTTTGAAGGTAGTATTTCTGCGGCTAATTTTTGTTGGGTCTATCCCCATTTTGCGGACTATGTCCTGATATATCCGGTTTAAAATGTTGCCACCGTCCACCAGGACTCGTGTGAAGTGGTATCCGTCAATTATTGGGTCTAATACCAAGGCAGCCCATCGTGCCCGCCGGATACTTGCCGAGTAATCTCGATGGTCGAAGGTGACCGGTTGGGACGACCAGTGGCAAAACTCCGCTGTGATAGGCCCTGGGACATATGTCTCCAGGAGTGCCGCTTTGTTTCTCCCCTTTATCACGTGTAACACGTTGACTGTTTTGACTTCTGGTGGGAATTTCTTCTGTTCCCCAGTGCTTTGCTTGAGAGGCTCGTCCTCGTCTTCGCTTGGTGTATCCTGCCCCTTATGTTCGGCGTTGAGCTTGCCGAACTGCTTGAAGACCCAACATTCTCTATGAGTATGATTTGCAGGTTTATCGGGGGTACTATGGATCTGACATATTTGGTCCAGAATCTTGTTTAGGATGGACAGTTCGTCTCTGTTGCCTTTGGAGGGCGGCTTTTGCTGACCTGGCCGAGAGCTTCTGAATCCGGCATTTACCGCCATGCTCTTCGGGCTGTCTTCTTTATTCCGGCGCTTGTTTTTGCTGCGTCGTGATTTCCCGTTTCCGTCCCTGACTTCGGATGTACTTGGGTCACTGGTGCTGCATCGGGCTAACCAGCTGTCCTCGCCCGCACAAAAGTGGGTCATGAGGCTTGTTAATGCTGCCATTGTTCTCGACTTTTCTTGGCCGAGGTGTCTGGCAAGCCATTCGTCTCGAACGTTGTGCTTGAAAGCTGCTAAGGCTTCGGCGTCCGGACAGTCGACTATTTGGTTCTTCTTAGTGAGGAACCTGTTCCAAAGCTTTCGGGCTGACTCTCCGGGTTGTTGAGTTATATGACTTAAATCGTCTGCATCCGGTGGTCGGACATAGGTCCCTTGAAAATTTGCCTAAAAGGCGTCTTCGAGCTCTTCCCAACTTCCAATGGAGTTTTCGGGGAGGCTTTTAAGCCAGTGCCGAGCTGGCCCTTTGATCTTGAGGGGTAAGTACTTGATGGCGTGGAGGTCGTCTCCACGAGCCATGTGGATATGGAGGATGTAGTCCTCAATCCAGACCCCAGGGTATGTTGTTCCATCGTACGCCTCTATGTTTACGGGTTTGAATCCCTCTGGAAATTCATGGTCCAGCACCTCATCGGTGAAACATAGGGGGTGTGCGGCACCCCTGTATTTGGGTGTACCGAGGTATTAGGATGTTTGTTGTGTTGCATTGCATGCTGGAGCGCGCTTGCGTGGCCTGTAGATGGATCTGGTTGCGCCATATTTTTGATGCGAGTCCTCATGTGGATCGCGTACCGGCTTATTGCGGCGTCGTTTGTCGTTCTATGTTGGCCACGAGGTCGTGTATCCGACTGGATGGCCGTTTTTTTTATTGCGGGGGATCTAAGGCCTCCTCATCGAATTCAGGTAGCAGCTTTCGCTTCGGGTAGCTCTTGGTGTGGTGATTACCGCGTACTTCACTGCAGTGTTGAGTACTTCACTCCATCTGATTCTAAGTGTGTCTTGTGTAGCCCTGAGCCTTTGCTTCTGCTTTTTCAGACTCCTCGCAGTGGCAACCAGCCTTTGATGGGCATTCTGTTGCTCCGGGTGCCTGTCCGGTGTGATGTTGTCCGGACTGTTATCTTCGACGGGGTCGGGTTGTTCGGTTTGATTCTCTATGTCACCCTGGTCGGGCGATGGTTCGCCCTGCTCTATCGCTGGGTCTATATGACCGTTGTTTCTGCCGAGGCGGGATTTGGAGCGGCGCTTACGCTGCCGCTTTGACTGCTTCTCGAGGGAACAACCCTTCGCTGCGTCCTTCCGTTCCTCGTCGTCGTTTTCTTTGGGTGTGTCCACCATGTATACATCATATGATGAAGTGGGCGTCCAGTGCCCTGTGGGCAGTGGTTCCTGTTCGTCTCCTGCATCGTCGTCCATACCGTCGATATCTTTGGAGTCGAAGTCGAGCATGTCGGTCAAATTGTCGAAAGTGGCTACTAAGTGGGTGGTGGGTGGGCAGCGAATTTCTTCGTCATCCGCATCCCAATCCTGCCGAACATAGTTTGGCCCGGACTCTCCTGCCAGGGAGAGAGACCTTAATGAGTTCAGTATGTCGCCGAAGGGCGAGTGCTGAAAGATATCCGCGGAGGTGAACTCCATGATCGGCGCCCAATTGGATTCGATAGGCACGGGCGCAGGCGGCTCGGAGTCCATGGCCGGGGAAGAATCCGGTAGTTTGGTGTCACGGCTCTCGTGAAGGGTAAGGTCGATACTCGGCTCGATCGCCGACGAGAGTGCGGCCTCCGTGGCGGGGTCTATCCACCTGTCCATGGATAGCGCATCTGGCTCCGAATTAAGGGCTGGAGCGGTTGTCGGCGCGATCTCTTGAACACTGTCCGATGGCAGAGCTAAATCATGCTCATCGTGCCAGTGGGTGCACTAGGCAGGGGCTCGAATCCGTCGAAGATCAAGTCTCCGCGGATATGGGCCGTGTAGTTTAAGCTTCCAAACCTGACCTGGTGGCCAGGGGCGTAACTCTCAATTTGCTCCAGATGGCCAAGCGAGTTGGCCCGCAGTACGAAGCCGCCGAATACAAGGATCTATCCAGGGAGAAAAGTCTCACCCTGGACTGCATCGCTATAAATGATTGAAGGAGCCATCAAGCCTAATGATGATGACACAGAGGAACTCTCAATGAAAGCACCAATGTCGGTGTCAAAACCGGCGGATCTCAGGTAGGGGGTCCCGAACTGTGCATCTAGGGCAGATGGTAACAGTAGGCAGGGGACACGATGTTTTACCCAGGTTCGGGCCCTCTTGATGGAGGTAAAACCCTACGTACTGCTTGATTTATTCTTGATAATATGAGTAGTACAAGAGTTGATCTACCACGAGATCGGAGAGGCTAAACCCGAGAAGCTAGCCTATGGTATGATTGTCTATTGTCCTACGGACTAAAACCCTCCGGTTTATATAGACATCGGAGGGGGCTAGGGTTACACAAGGTCGGTTACAAAGGATGAGATATACATATTCGTATTGCCTAGCTTGCCTTCCACGCCAAGTAGAGTCCCATCCGAACACGGGACGAAGTCTTCAATCTTGTATCTTCATAGTCCAACAGTCCGGCCAAAGGATATAGTCCGGCTGTTCGGAGACCCCCTAATCCAAGACTCCCTCAATACCCCTCCACCTCCTCTTCATTCGTGGAGAGAGCCATCAGAACGAACCTACACTTCCAACTTACTTTTCTAAGAGGGAACCACCTACACTTGTGTTGAGGCCAAGATATTCCATTCCTACCATATGAATCTTGATCTCTAGCCTTCCCCAAGTTGCTTTCCACTCAAATCTTCTTTCCACCAAATCCATATCCTGTGAGAGAGAGTTGATTGTTGGGGATACTATCATTTGAAGCACAAGAGCAAGGAGTTCATCATCAACACATCATTTGTTACTTCTTGGAGAGTGGTGTCTCCTAGATTGGCTAGGTGTCACTTGGGAGCCTCCGACAAGATTGTGGAGTTGAACCAAGGAGTTTGTAAGGGCAAGGAGATCGCCTACTTCGTGAAGATCTACCGCTAGTGAGGCAAGTCCTTCGTGGCCGACGGCCATGGTGCGATAGACAAGGTTGCTTCTTCGTGGACCCTTCGTGGGTGGAGCCCTCCGTGGACTCGCGCAGCCGTTACCCTTCGTGGGTTGAAGTATCCACCAACGTGGATGTATGATAGCACCACCTATCAAAACCACGACAAAAACATCCGTGTCTCCTATTGCGTTTGAATCCTCCAAACCTTCCCTTTACATTCTTGCAAGTTGCATGCTTTACTTTCCGCTGCTCATATACTCTTTGCATGCTTGCTTGAATTGTGTTAAGATTGCTTGACTTGTCCAAAGTTGCTAAAATATGCCAAGAACTAAAATTGGGAAAATGATAAGTTTTATTTGGTCAAGTAGTCTAATCACCCCCCCCCCTCTAGACATACTTTCGATCCTACACAAATAGATCTCCAAGAGACCATTGTATTGAGAATCAAAAATAGAGAAGAAGCCATCTAGCTACTGCCTACGAACCCATAGGTCTATGGTGAACTACTCACACATCATTGAAGGAGCACCAATGACGATGATGAGCCCCTCCGTGATCGTGTTCCCCTATGGCTGAGTGTCGGAATAGGGCTCTAGATTGGATCTCGTGGTTCCGGAACTTGCGGCGGCTGGAGTTGTGTTTTTTCGACTCCCCTAGGATTTCTGGAATATTGGGTATTTATAGAGCTGAGAGGTGGTGAGGGAGACCCCCATGGGACCCACAACCCATCAGGGCATGCCAGGGGCCTCTGGCACGCCTTGGTGTCTTGTGGGCCCCACGGGCCTCCCCCAGGTGCTTCCTTGGCTCCCAAGTTGTCTTCTGGTCCAAAGAAAAATCTCTAAAAAGTTTTGTTGCATTTGGACTCCGTTTGGTAGGGATATTCTGCGAAGTAAAAAAACAAGCAAAAAACGGCAACTGGCACTGGGCACTATGTCAATAGGTTAGTGCCCAAAAATGATATAAAGTTCCTATAAAATGATTGTAAAACATCCTAGATTGATAATATAACAGCATGGAACAAGCAAAAATTATAGATACGTTAGCGACGTATCAGCACCCCCAAGCTTAATTCCTACTCGTCCTCGAGTAGGTAAATGATAAAAACATGATTTTTTATGTAGAATGTTGCCTAACATGTCCATCAGATATTCTTTTCTTTTGTAGCAGGGACATTTGAAATTTTAGATGGTTCAAAGAAATGGTCTATATTTGACATGAAGACTTCAATACTCAAGCATATCAACAAGCACCAATGTTTTTCAAAATATCAACACTAAAGAAAGTTGTCCCTATCCCATCATGCTCAATCATTGATCCACTCACGAAACACACTCAAATATTAGCTACATCCAATGCTCAGGTATGATCATAGTGCTTCCTAGTTTGTGCTTTATAAGAGAAGATGGAGACTCAAAATATAAATATAAATTTCATAAAAGTAAATAGATAGGCCCTTCGCAGAGGGAATCAGAAAATTGTAGAGGTGCCAGAGCTCAAAGCTTAAATTAAGAGATAATTTTTTTTGAGAGGCATACTTTTCCCGTCAGCGAAAATGACCGACTTATTCCCAACACTTTCCATGCTAGATACATCATAGGTGGTTCCCAAACATAAAATAAATTTTATTCCTTTTTCCATCATACTTTCACATTCGGCGACTGGCAGTATCCACGGGTACCGTTCATAGCAACACTTTCCAAGGAATTTATTATTTGACAACATAAAGTAAATTTTTTTTTCATTTCGGGACTGGGCATCCCTATTATCGCCGTACCCTCACATACCGCCGTACGTTCGGTACTTGATTGGTTGGATCGCGAAAAAGTTCGACTACATCAATCGCGTTACTAAACGCTTCCGCTTAAGGTCTATGAGGGTACGTAGACACACTCTCCCCTCTCGTTGCTATGCATCTCCATGGATAGATCTTGCGTGTGCGTAGAATTTTTGTTTGTTTTCCATGCAACGTTTTCCAACAGTGGTTCCTTCTTACCTTTACTTTGTACAAGCTTATATTGTATTGTATCTTGTGTTTGCTTGTGTTGTTGTTGTTGAGCTCATCATATAGGTTGTCCACCTTGTTCTATATCTAGACAACCTATTTGTTGCTAACCGTAATATGTTAAAGCGAGCTAAAAATTGGTAGTTGGCTATTCACCCCCTCTAGTCAACCATATCAATACTTTCAACTATTAAATGAACTATGCCGCTTGGTTGTGGCTTTAGGAACACACGCCGGCTAGATTCCCTAAGGGTCATTCTTTTTGTTTCCTTCCCTAACCTAGACATGCAGCAACAATGACTGATCTACCCTACTTCCAAGCGAGTTCGAGGGCCTCCTCTCCCTCCGCCTGTCACTCCTGCGTCTGGAGGGGACGGGGGTCCCAGGGCTTTGGTCCGGCAGTGGTGGGGTAGGAATAAATTTAGAGTGTGTCTTCATTCGATGGTGGCGAGATGATGATGTCGCGGTCGACATGGAATATGGTCTCCTTGCCTCGCCCATGTTCTAGTGATGCTTCTGGCTATCGTATGGAGGTGTGTGGAAGATGGCGTGTCCACAAATCTATTTCTTCGGGGTTTAACATGTTCTTCTGCAGGTTTGTCTCGACCATGTTGTCATGCAGAGCGGATAACGACGATCTATGTCTTGGTCCCTCGGCTCTAGTTTCGACCGACAATGTTTGGTCAACCTGGGCCTTGTCAGGGAGCTTGTGAGATTAGGGTTGGAACTGGGACATTTTATATGCCCTCTCTGGCGTTCTCTTTTCCGAGCAGCGATTTACCACGTAGATCACAACAGCCAACATCTTCTGGTTTACATCGACAATTTCTCAACTGCTACTTTTACAATCTTTTGAGTTTAAACAAGTTTGCTCCATTGAGACAAAGGCCATGAAGGGGCAACTATCTTTGCTCATGATGCGTCGCCGATGGGTGCAGGAGGAAGAAGACCTCGACAGACCCAAGGATTTAGATGTATCTCTGAATTTCTGTAAGAGTGATTTTGAAAGGGTTTTTGCTTCCGAAAATCCACTGCTGATCACGAGCTCATGGATGATCAGTAAAATAAGAAAATAGGGGAAAATGAATATTTTTTACATGAAAGATGATTAAGTTCTCTACGTGCCTGCAAAGTTTCATGACCATATGACATCGTGGGAGCTTCGGACAAAAAGTACTCCCTCCGTTTCTTTTTACTCCGCATATAAGATTTGGTCAAAATCAAACTACACAAAGTTTGATCAAATTTATATAAAAAAATATGAACATCTACAATATTAAAACTATATAGTATGAAAATACATTTCGTGGTGCATCTGATAATGTTGATTTCATATTGTCAATGTTTATATTTTTTAATATAAAGTTAGTCAAACTTTACAAAGCTTGACTTGACCAAACCTTATATGCAGACTAAAAAGAAACAGATGGAGTAAAATCGGTGCTCCAAATTCCAAAAAAATGAACCTTTGTAAAAGCTGATTTTTTTTTCATCCAGAGCTATCCCAGTGTTATATTGTCATGAAATTTTGCAGTCACATAGAAAACTTGTTCATCTTTCATGTATTTTGTTATTTTTTTCCAGTTTTTTGTAGTCATAGTCTTGTAATTGGCCCTTCATGTCTCTTTAGTCTTTCTAATCCTGAGGCCTTTTTCCTTCACTGTTCATCCATAGGAGCAGGTGAGCTCGAGCACTGAAACGTCGTCTTCTATGTGATTCTTAGTATATGGTCTTTGTCATTTCCGCAAAAAGTAATAAAACACTAGAATTCTTGTGTGTGCGCGCGAAGGTCATCATGATTAGATTGGAGTCTCTGAGGTTATCCATTTGTGTTCTAGTACTCGCAAGCCTTTTCTGACCTACATTTTGGCGCCCTGTTGAACGTGGTGATATAACAGATGAAGGATAGGCCAAACAGCCGTTTGTTTTCTCATATTATTTGTCCTTAAGGCTAGAGACAGTTCTATCGGGCACTCCACATTTCCGTTAGTTCTTTAGTCCGTCAGTACAAAGGACCTCAACAACTGTACTTTAACAGGAAGTATTATTTAAGGTGTGTCGATCTGTCCAAGAAATATACAGATGTGCGGGTCTGTCAGCGACCAAACTACGGGGGTTTGCAATTGTCACATGGGTTAACATGGGTCCATTCGGAGTTTACAACGACATTCCTCCCTGTCTAGGACAGCAGAGGACATCACATTTTCTTTTACTAAAATATACCCCAAGATTATTGCAGCGAAAGAAGGGGATTATGAACAAAGCAAAATAAGATGCGGGAATAAATGTAAAAATATTCATAAAATTACAATTAATTGTATCTGTGTTCGTTTGATCAAATTGCTCCGAGGGTTAGTTTCCTAAGATCAATGAGCAAACGATCGATCAATGGTTATATTTGTGAGGCGGAGGCCCAGAGGCAGCATCAAACTATGCTCACAGCAAGCCGCTGGTGGATGCGGGAAAGAAGATTTCAACACTTTCATGGATTTAATTATAATTTCATCTTTTTGTATGGGTATTTTGTAAGGACATATGATACTTAATGTATCACCATCAACCTTTTCACAAAAAATAAAAAGTTTAAAATCTACCTCATTAGGGTTGATCACTTGGGTCATCTTCCTCCTCACCTAGATGTGCTCTCGTCCTTTCGTGGTGTTGTGGTCTTTCTACACACATGGCATATAAAGAACAAAAATCACAAATTGTACTCGGGAGTAGCAACATTTTGGACCCTCTAAAGTGTACCTAGTTGTAACATCACCGAAAATTGACATGTTAGTACACCCTTTTTATTTATCCAAGGAAACGACTAGAAGGTTGAGACGTCTAAACTTGAAAGCACAATGGTGGTACTCTGTTTCTCCCCGACCCCCGCTCCGCTCCCGTGAGCGGACGGGGGAATCCCTAGCCCTCCGGCCCCGTCGCTCTCCCTCCTGCCGCCGCCGGGCTCCCCGACCCCCGCTCCGCTCCCGCGAGTGGACGGGGGAATCCCTAGCCCTCCGGCCCCGTCCCTCTCCGTCCTGCCGCCGCCTAGCAGCGCCGCCGGGCGAAGTCCGGCCGGCGTAGGCGGCGGCGGGGCCTCTTCTTCCTCTCCGCGCGGGGGCTCGGGTTGGCGCGGGACAACCTGCCGTCGGGGGCGTCGGGATGCTACGGGGTCTGCGGCACTACAGCGGGCGCGTGAGGCGGCGTTGGCGGCGTTTGGCGACGGTGCCTTGCTGTTCAGGGGTGGTGTGGTGGCTGCATCATCGGTGGTGGCGGGTTGACCTTATCCCTGCTAGATCTGGCACATGATTGGCTGATGGCGCAGGGCCAGGGGCGCGGGGGGCGGTGGGTGCGTGTTGCCGGCGTGGATCCAGCGGGGCAGCGCGCGCTCAGCACGGTGGTGCGGCTCGGCTGCAAGGCGGGTGGCGGCGCGTCTGTCCTAGATCTGGCGTGGGATCCGGGTGGATGGCGTGGGTGGGGCAGCGGCCTGGCATCGCTGTTGCTCCGGCCGTGGGCGGTGGCGCTCGGAGGTCCGGCAAGTGGTGGTGGCCTTCCGGGGACGCGCCGGCTACACGGTGGTTTGGCGGATCTGCCTACGGCGACGGCCGGCTTTCTCCGGCGTCGGCTTGTTTGCGGTCGGACTGCTTCGACCGTCGCTCCATCTCCTCATCGTCCGGACGATTCTTCGGTCAAAGGGCTGGCCCTTTCCTAGCTGCGATTCATCGCTCGTCTCGTGCTCGGAGCTGCAGGACGGAGCTCGTCTTGCGCCCGGCAGCAGGACGGAGCTCGTCTCGTGCTCGGGGTTGCAGGACGGGCGGTGGAGGCCAGTTTTGGCCGTCCTTTTGGGTCTCAGCGTTGGGGTGGTCCAGGGGTGCGAAAGGCGGGGCCTTTCCGCTCGTCTCTTCGGCTGGACTAGCGGCGGGTCTCGGGTCAGGTGGTGCCTTGGTCTTGGATGTCGGGACGGTGGCCCCGGTGGTGGTAGCGTGGTGATTTTGGGCAGAGCCCGCGGCCTGGTGCTGCCCGGTGGCCATGGCCGTGCGGGCGACGTGGCAACCAGGGTGCGGCGTTCGGTGGTGGTGAGCGTGTTGGGTAACGTTGCAGAAAACAAAAAATTTCCTACGGTTTCACCAAGATCCATCTAGAAGTTCATCTAGCAACGAGTGATCGGATTGCATCTACATACCTTTGTAGATCACGCGCGGAAGCGTTCAAAGAACGGGGATGAGGAAGGCGTACTCGACGTGATCCAAATCACCGGAGATCCTAGCGCCGAACGGACGGCACCTCCGCGTTCAACACACGTACGGTCAGCGTAACGTCTCCTCCTTCTTGATCCAGCAAGGGGAAAGGAGAGGATGAGGAAGATGGCTCCAGCAGCAGCACGACGGCGTGGTGGTGGTGGAGCTGCAGTACTCCGGCAGGGCTTCGCCAAGCACTATGGAGAAGGAGGATGTGTTGGAGAGGGAGAGGGAGGCACCGGCCCTAGGAGATCCAATCTCCTAGGGGGGGTGCGGCCAAGGGAGGAATCCCTCCTCCCCTAGGCACCTAGGAGGTGCCTTCCCCCTTTGGGACTCTTCCCTTCTTGATCTCTAGGCGCATGGGCCTCTTGGGGCTGGTGCCCTTGGCCCATATGGGCCAAGGCGCACCCCTACAGCCCATGTGGCCCCCGGGGGCAGGTGGCCCCACCCGGTGGACCCCCGGGACCCTTCCGGTGGTCCCGGTACAATACCGGTGACCCCGAAACTTGTCCCGACGCCTGAAATAGCACTTCCTATATATAATTCTTTACCTCCGGACCATTCCGGAACTCCCCGTGACGTCCGGGATCTCATCCGGGACTCCGAACAACATTCGGGTTACTGCATATACATATCCCTACAACCCTAGCGTCACCGAACCTTAAGTGTGTAGACCCTACGGGTTCGGGAGACATGTAGACATGACCGAGACGACTCTCCAGTCAATAACCAACAGCGGGATCTGTATACCCATGTTGGCTCCCACACGCTCCTCGATGATCTCATCGGATGAACCACGATGTCGAGGATTCAAGCAACCCCGTATACAATTCCCTTCGTCAATCGGTATGTTACTTGCCCGAGATTCGATCGTCGGTATCCCAATACCTCGTTCAATCTCGTTACCGGCAAGTCACTTTACTCATACCGTAATGCATGATCCCGTGACTAGACACTTGGTCACTTTGAGCTCATAATGATGATGTATTACCGAGTGGGCCCAGTGATACCTCTCCATCATACGGAGTGGCAAATCCTAGTCTTGATCCGTGTCAACTTAACAGACACTTTCGGAGATACCCGTAGTATACCTTTATAGTCACCCAGTTACGTTGCGACGTTTGGTACACCCAAAGCACTCCTACGGTATCCGGGAGTTACACAATCTCATGGTCTAAGGAAAGGATACTTGACATTGGAAAAACTCTAGCAAACGAACTATACGATCTTATGCTATGTTTAGGATTGGGTCTTGTCCATCACATCATTCTCCTAATGATGTGATCTCGTTATCAATGACATCCAATGTCCATAGTCAGGAAACCATGACTATCTGTTGATCAACGAGCTAGTCAACTAGAGGCTTACTAGGGACATGTTGGTGTCTATTATTCACACATGTATTACGATTTCCGGATAACACAATTATAGCATGAATAAAGACAATTATCATGAACAAGGAAATATAATAATAATGCTTTTATTATTGCCTCTAGGGCATATTTCCAACAGAGGGGTGGCCGGGGTGAAAACCCGTTCTCTCTGTGGATAGACTAACGGCGGCGAAACTCGTTCCCTTCTTGAAGGCGTCGTCGCGGCTCTCACACCCATCGTGTGCTTCAGGGGAAACTCTGATCCTTGGATCGGGCAGTGGCGGCGCTCCGGTTTCGTATCCTTGCTGAAGGCGTCGCCTTGGAGCCCACGGATCGTCGTATGCGGCTTCATCTCTTCGTAGTTCGGGGTGGTGTTGCTGCGCTCAGCACCTGTGTTTCATGTCTTGGGTGTGTGTGTTTGTTGTGTTGGCGTGCGTTTGTATCGGAATGTTGGTGATCTTGGCTTTATATATAAAGCGGGACGGAAGCCTTTTTCGATAAAGCACAATGGTGCCTAATTAACACAAAAGGTTGGTACTATTAGTCAAAAGTTTGGATAATCTTTGCTAGCTAACCAACCAAGGATACATTCTTCTCATTTTGTAAACAGAATGCACATGGGAGTTCTCGTTCTTGCATTTTTTTTCCGAAAAAGGAGGAAACCCTCCAACCACCTCATTGAGTGATGACCTAGACATATTTTTGCACACATTTTTGTTGCTACATGGAGCAAACAAACGGTAGAGAAGTACATGTATTTTAAAGTGTGCATGCACCTATTAGCATGACATGACAATTCAATAATGGGGATAAACGTGATCAATGTTGGCGAATTCTGTAGATATTTCTTATTGAAAATTACGTATTTACATGTTCGGAAGTGTAAAGTCTGCATCTTGTTACAATGAGGACATTTTTATTGAAACAACACACATGGTGTTCGAAACCTTAGCATTAAAACGTCACAAAAATCAAGCCTCACAACATTTCCCCCCTCTAAAATGCGCCTTATTTATATGAGTAGTCTATTATTCCTGTTAAGCCAGGATGTCACACGATCTTTATTGAAAACACTTCAAATATTTATGTTCCTACCAAATTACCTTTTCATAAAATGTTTCTTCTTTTTCCATTTAAACCAACTTATCTGAATCTTTTCCTGATTATTCAATTTTATACTTTCCCTGTCTTCTAAAAGTTCCCTCTATTATCCTAAACATACTCGCCTGCGTTAGACCAGTTAAACTGGAAAACAATTTTCACCATAGTATCTCTTAAAATAGGGCAACCAATGGAACTATTGCAATATTGATGCATTTAGTTATTTCATTAGTCGGCATATTCTGATTGAGCATCTAGTGGAAAGATAAATATCACATTTCACATTATTAAATGAGATGAGTAATTACGATGGTATCGACTGTGGTGCAAAACAAAATTAAACTCCTCAATTTAACCAAAAGCATTTGTGCAGAAGCCAATTGAATAAATGCAGCCATGCAGAATAGTCAAACGGTGCCCTATATTTCAACAAACATCTAGTTGTTTCTTGTTTCTTTACCATCGGAGAGATAATTTTAGAGGTTTGGAGAAGGAGCTAACAGAGCCAAATTTGAAAGGCTCATGGCTTTTGAAGTCTCATAGGCTAAGATACCAAGTAATTAGACTAGTTAAGAATATGAAATAGTAGTAACTATGAATGCACATCCATATTTGACTAAAATAGCACAAATTCATTTTCCCTAACATTTACACAATTTTTTAAAACATATTTGCTTACCTTGAATAATGTTGATGTGGAAGAAAACTAGAAGGAACTTGTAGTTCATGCTTTCCAAGAGAATACTAATATTAGAACAAACATGTTTAACCCATGGCATAGTTTCAGATTAAAGCACACATTCGGTTCAAAATTTAGAACACAAAAGCCAACAAAAAATTGAACACAATACAATCGTAGATGCTCACATACACTCGCCCCTATGAATGTACACACGCGCACCATACCTCTATGAGCACCTCAGAAATATTAAGCCGGCACTACTTGAGATTGACGAACTCACTACAGATACCTCGTAGTCGACGGGAACATCTCCTTTCACTGAATGAACATCGTCGAAATGTCAGAAGTAAATATAGGAAAATGTGAGCATCGGTACCAAGTCTAGAACTTGACCCCTGATGGGCAGGTTCCACCACAAGGAACCTAACCATCTGAGGTACGCTCAGTTTGCAAAAAACCAACAATTGCACACAAAGTGAAAAAAGAAAATAACTAGAGAAAATAAGTATAATTAATAGGCTATGAGTATACGAGTGACTACGTGAGGTTGTAACGTTCGTTTACACCTTTAAATATATGTTTATTGTTTTTCGTTGACGAAAGCAATTATGAAATTAAATATGTTTTGAGGTAAACTGAAAGTTTTGATATGCATTTTCTCAAAAAAGAAGCTTTGCTATTAATTTAATTATGAAATCATGATATCTAATCAACAGTGAGAATGATATATTACCATGCCAACCCGTAATTTTCTAAGAGATTCGTTTAACCGCCGTGGTAAATATAGCAATAATGTACAAAGTAAGGTTTGTTCAAAAAAATAACAATAATTATAGTACACGGTAAAGAATAATGTAGGAGTAGTACACACAAGGAAAGAGTAAAATCATACATTCATAAACAAATGGAAAGATACACGTAAAATCCCCAAAGAGCTAGGCAACACAGTCACGACAAGCACAATAGTAGCAGCAGCGCCAACAACCAAACCGGACAGCCCAAGAACCCATCCCCCACCCCCACCCCGCGCACACGCCCACAACTCTACCTCTCCCCCTCCGTTCTCGCATCCCCATCCGTCCCCTACTCCCTTCTCGCTTCCATTTGACCCCTTCCTCTATCTCTTCGGCGACAAAGCTTTGGATTTTCCTCCCTCCCTTATCGCAAGCCTTCTGCTTCCGTGTCAGTGTCTTGGATTTGTCCACCGCGCAACAAAGAAACCGCGTGCATGCGCGTTGGTTCAGTCCGGTCCGGTCCCGCCCTTGTTCCTTCCTTGCCGGCCGCTGCTTTGTGCACATTGTCGACAAAGAGACGAAGGGAGGGGTAAAATGGAAGAGACGGAGAGACGTCAGTTCAGTTAGGTCCTGTCACGTCCTTCCTTCACATTTATTAAATTAGATGAGCAATTACGGTGGTACCAACTGTGGTGCAAAACAAAATTAAACTCCTCAATTTTACCAAAAGCATTTGGGTGGAAGCCAAGTGAATAAGTGCAGCTATGCAGAATAGTCAAACAATGCCCTATTTTTCATCTGATATCTAGTTGTTGCTTGCTTGTTTATCATATATGACACTACTATAACTACATAGAGACAATTTTAGAGATTTGAAGAAGGAGCTAACGAGAGCTAAATTTGAAAAGCTCATGGTTTTTGAAGTCTATAGGCTAAGATGCCAAGTAATTAGCCTAATTAAGAATATGAAAATGGTAGTAACTACGAATGCACATGCATGTTTAACTAAAATGGCGGAAATTCATTTTCCCTAACATTTACACATTTTTACTTTTACATATTTGCTTACTTTGAACATCGCTAGTGTGGAGGAAAACTAGAAGGAGCTTGTAGTTCATGCTATTCAAGGAAATACTAATATTAGAACAAACATGCTTAGCCCGTGGTAGAGTTTCAGATTAAGGCCTCTTTTGGTTCATAGGATAGGATTATCATAAGAATAGGAATTTTGTAGGAAATGAGATGGCATGTATCTTAAATCGTATGAGTAGGAGTAGGAAACAAGATGTCATTTGGTTGACACCAAAGGAATTTTTCTATTGAGTCTAGGCTCATTTTTATTTTCCTATGAAATGTGGAGGATAGGAACCAATCCTATGTAGGAATAGAAATCTATTCCTATGAACCAAATGGCTCTAAACGAAAAAATCCTATAAGAATCCTATCCTCTAAAATTCCTATAAATTCCTCCAAACCAAAGGAGGCCTAAAGTACACATTCCATTCAAAATATAGAACAACAAAACCAACATTTTTTTAACAGAGTACAATTGCAGATGCTCACATTCATGCACAAAGACTCATCCCTATGAACGCACACATGCACACCCTACCCCTATAAGCACCTCCAAGATACCGAGCCGCCACAACACCTTAAGATTGACAGGAAACCTAACCATCTGAGCTACGCTTAGTTTACAAAAAACCAATAGTTGCACACAAAATGGAACAAGAAAATAACTAGAGGCAACAAGTACAATCAACATGCCATAAGTATACGAGTGACTACATGAGGTTGTAACCTTCGTTTACACCTTTAAATGTATGTTTACGGTTTTTCGCTGAGGGAAGCGGTTATGAAATTAAATGTGTTTCATGGTGAACAGGAGGTTTCGATACTATGAAGTTTCTTAGAAAAAGAAGATTTTTTTGAAAGCTTAAAACAAGAAGATTTGATAATAATTTAATTATGCAATCATGACATCTAATCAACACCGAGGAACGATATATTGCGGTGCCAAACCGTAATTTTCTGGGAGATTCATTAAACCGCCGTGGTAAATATAGCAATACCTAATATACAAGGTAAGGTTTGCTCAAAACGATAACAATAAATATACTATCTCCGTCCTGGTTTATTGGTCCTTTTCGTGTTTCGTGCCAAAGTTCGACCATAAATTTAACTATTAAAATGTTAATGCATGTCACCAAAACTGATACCGTTGGATTCGTCTTTGAACATAGTTTTCAATAATATTATTTTTGCTATATATAACTTATATTTTATTAGTTAATATTATAGTCAAAATATGACCCTAAATAAGAGGGGGGACATGTAAACCAGAACGGAGGTAATACATTGTAAGGAATAATGTAGGAGTAGTAGTAGTACACACAAGGAAAAGGTAAAATCATATATTCATAAATGGAAAGATACTACAAGTAAAAATCCACATCTACTACTACCGGACGGCACACGTTTTACCCACCCCCAAAGCGCCAGGCAGCGCACAGTCACGACAGGCACAGCAGTAGCCGCAGCGGCGCCAACAACCAAACCGGCCAGCCCAAGAACCCCTCTCCCCCCTGCCCCACCCCCCACCCCGCGCACACGCACACGCCCACGACTCTGCCTCTCCCTCCCCACCTCCGTTCTCGCATCCCCCGTCCGTCGTCCCCTGCTCCACTCCACCCTTCTCCCTCCTTCCATTTGACCCCGCCCCCCCCCCCCCCCCCCCCCCCCCGTCTCTTCCTCGGCAAAGCTTCGAATTTTCCTCCCTCCCCCCATCCCAAGCCTCCCGCTTCCGTGTCCGCGTCCCGTCTTGGATTCGTCCGCCGCCCCAACAAAGAAACCGCGTGCGTGCGTGTGTGCGCGTCGGTTCGGTCCCGTCCCGCCCTTGTTCCTTCCTTGCCGGCCGCTGCTTCGCGCGCATTGCCGCCCCGCCCCCCCCCGCCCGCGGGATTCCTCCGCCCAATAAGTTCCTTTCCCGGGGACGTTTCTCGGAGGACGGACGGACGGGAAGAAAAAAGCCGCGCGCGCTGCCTCGCCGCATGGATCAGGGTCCCCCGCGCTGCCGCCTGGAGCTGGGATTCCGGGACGTTCAGGGGTTCCGGCCGGACGCCGCCGCCGCCGCGCCGCGGCAGGGCGGGATCTCGGAGCTCTGTTGAGGCGTTCCGGGTCAGGTGATTTAGTCCAGTGCTGTCCAGTTCCTCGTGTGGCTGCCTCGCCTGCTTTTTTTTAGGTAGGTGGGGGCGGTGGAGCCTTTCTTGGTGGGTGGGAGCAGTCGCGCCCCGAATTTATTGCGAGGCGTTTCTTGGGTTCTCACCTGAAATCTGACTTCTTCTTCTTGCCCAGAGGGGGAGTCCACTGATTTGTTCCTGATTCATCCACTGCTTCTTGAGGGCTGAATTTTCAGATTCAGCTCAATAAGTTTGAGGCCGAAAGTTCAGTAATCTCGGCAGTAACCAGGAGAGCTGAGCCCTGGGCAGTACTAGTCTGGTGTGGTGATCTGGTTCTTGTGTCGAAATGGCACGGGTAAGGAGGAGGCTGGAGAAGCTGAAGCTGAGTACATTGTACAGCTTCGCGCTCTGCGCCAAGGGCTCCACCGAAGATCACTCCAAGATCGGCACGACGGGGTTCTCCCGAGTCGTCTACGTCAATGATCCAGACAGGCATGAAGAGGAGGGCTTCAGATACCCAAGAAATGAGGTGTCCACTACCAAGTACTCGTTGGTCACCTTCGTGCCCAAGTCCCTCTTTGAGCAGTTCCGGAGGGTGGCCAACTTCTACTTCCTCGTCTCGGGGATCCTCACGCTGACCCCGCTCGCGCCCTACTCAGCGGTAAGCGCGCTACTGCCATTGTCGGTCGTGATTACGGCCACCATGCTGAAAGAAGGGGTTGAGGATTGGAGGAGGAAACAACAGGTATCGTTTCTGTTATCTTCTCTTCAAATCCTGCCACAAGTGAATCATATTTAGCAAACTTTCTTTCGACTCATATGGATAGTATGTTGTGATTCACAAGAACTTAACATGCCTGCGCATACCTTTCCAATGGTTGTTTCATGAACTTCTTAACAAGGACGCACGGGGTTTCCTTTTTCTTGATGACGAGGTGTTTTTTTATTCAGTTGCATATCTGGGCTAGCATCTTGAAGGTTTTTTTTTTGTATGTGATAAGACAAAGTAGGCAGGAACCTAAATCTAGTGGAACTTTCTTTCTGGATCAACCAATAAAAAGTCGTAAATTGACAGGAAGTAAAAAAATATGGGTTTTACTATTAAACTGTTGATTTTTATGTAAGAAACTGCAAATAACTGAAGGTCAGATCACTATCGCAAAAGAAGTATGGATATGATTGATCTTGACATAATATGTGATGCTTTGTATTTAAGGGTATAATGTGTGTCACTTAGTTACAACCAAGCTATGAGCTTCCTATCGAAACAATGCCATGAACTATGTCACAGATTACTTTCGTCTCAGCACATTAAATATTCAGTTACTTCATTTTGCATGAGATCTAATCATACAATGTCATTGCGAGTTTTACTGGATCTGTTCTATCCTAGACAGCTGATAAACTATTTTAGGAAGAATTTATAATCTCGGTTCTAGCACATGGTTTTGTTGTATCAACTTTTTTTTCTGTGAATAGATAAATGTTCAGTTTTTCTGGATATTAAGGTAGACCATAGCTAAATTTGTTATGAATTTCCATTCATTGACATGATACACATCTTTGTGATGGACTAGTTGCACAAATATTAATCTTTAAATTTTGCTGCATTATCTCTATTTAGTTGGTTTGTATGTATATGCATATTCTTATGCTGTTGGTATGCAAAGTTAATATATGCAATTCTTCATTCAGGACATTGAGCTCAACAATCGAATAGTAAAAGTACATAGAGGGAATGGCAGTTTTGAAGAGACAAAATGGAAGTATATCAAAATTGGAGATGTGATAAAGGTGGAGAAGGATAATTTCTTTCCTGCTGACTTGATTCTACTTTCATCTAACTATCCGGATGGGATCTGCTATGTAGAGACTATGAACCTTGATGGTGAAACAAATTTGAAAATTAAACAAGCTCTTGAGGTGACATCGGATTTACAAGAGGATGGTGATTTCACAAACCTTAGACAAATAGTCAAATGCGAAGATCCGAATGCGAATCTTTATTCTTTTGTTGGTACTATGGATTATAAAGGCATGCAGCATCCTCTGTCACCCCAACAACTCCTTCTTCGGGACTCAAAGCTGCGGAACACTGATTACATATATGGGGCTGTCATCTTCACAGGTCATGATACAAAAGTGATGCAAAATGCAACTGAGCCGCCATCTAAAAGAAGCAAGATTGAGAAGAAAATGGATAACATCATTTACCTGCTGCTGTGTTCTTTACTTGGAATTGCTTTACTTGGTTCAGTCTTTTTTGGTATATGGACAAAAGCTGATTTAAGGAATGGTGAGACAAAACGGTGGTATCTTCGCCCAGATGATTCGACCGTCTTCTATGACCCGAAACGAGCACCTCTGGCATCCTTTTGTCATCTGTTGACAGCCTTAATGTTGTACAACTACTTTATCCCAATTTCTTTGTACATATCCATTGAGATGGTCAAGATCTTACAGGCTGTATTCATCAACCAGGACATTGACATGTATGATGAAGAATCAGATAAGCCAACTCATGCTCGAACCTCAAATCTAAACGAAGAACTAGGTCAAGTTGACACAATTCTCTCTGATAAGACTGGAACCTTGACCTGCAACATGATGGAGTTTATCAAGTGTTCAATTGCTGGCACTGCATATGGTCAGTCTGTCACAGAAGTTGAGAAAGCTATGGCCCTGAGGAAAGGGGTGCCGCTAGGTGACGAGATAGAAGCTGGAGGGCACAAGGAGAAACAAATCGAGGAGAGTCCTCATGTCAAAGGTTTTAATTTGAAGGATCCACGTATAATGGATGGAAATTGGATACATGAACCTAATAAAGATGTCATCAGGGATTTTTTCCGTCTGCTAGCCATCTGCCATACATGCATACCTGAAGTAGATGAAACTGATAAAGTTTCATACGAAGCTGAGTCCCCTGATGAAGCTGCATTTGTTATCGCAGCAAGAGAATTAGGGTTTGAGTTTTACAAGAGGACACAGACAAGTATATTTATTCGTGAACGCGATCCTAGCCAGAATGTTGCAGATTATCAGTATAGGTATGCAAATTTCTTTTTTTCATTAAAGGATATTGTTTATTACGTAAATTTGACCTTTAGCATCCTCTTACAGAAAATATGAGCTCCTAAATGTCTTGGAATTCAGTAGCTCACGAAGACGGATGTCTGTAATAGTGAAGGAACCAGAGCCAGAGGGGAGGATATTACTGTTTAGCAAGGGCGCTGATAGGTAAGTACTCCACATGTTCTAAATTTCTGTATTGTTTCACAATTAACGGGCAAACTTGTATATATGCCTATGGCTTCTTATCTGTCTTCTCCATGTGAATAGTGTGATGTTCACAAGGCTTGCACCAGATGGAAGAAAATTTGAGGAAGAGACTAAAAGGCACATAAATGAGTATTCTGATTCTGGTCTACGAACGTTGGTACTTGCATACCGCGTCTTGGATGAGAAAGAGTACGAGAACTTCGCTGAAAAATTCAGGACTGCCAAAATATCTGGAAGTGCTGACAGAGATGAACAAATTGGGGAGGCTGCTGATAGCATTGAGCGGGACTTGATTCTTCTTGGTGCTACTGCTGTTGAAGACAAGCTCCAGAAAGGGGTATGTTTTTTATGAGAAGGCTATGCTTTCCAGTCTAATTCATTTTAAATATTGAATTGTCATTTTTCATTTGCGTGGATGTGCATTTGTAATCAGGTACCAGAATGCATTGACAAGCTTGCACAAGCAGGAATTAAGATATGGGTGTTGACGGGTGACAAAATGGAGACAGCTATCAATATTGGGTACTTAGTGTATTTTTGCATGGAAATGGTCTTTTTAGTACGACTGGATTCTTGAAGCTCAAGCTGACTATTTCTTTTTCTGATTCATCATTCATGTGCCTCTTCAGCTTTGCATGTAGCCTACTTAGACAAGGAATGACACAGATAATCATCGCCCTGGAAGCACCTGACATCATTGCATTGGAGAAAAACGGAGACAAAGATTCCATTGCCAAGGTGAATAAATGACTGATGCCTCTACTGAATCACTGCCTATGTAATTGTTATTTTTAGATGAGTATATTCGCAACAATCACTCGTAAATGTTTACCAAAAAGGAGTTGACAAAACAGGCATCTAACATTTAGAATTCTACTCTATACAATCAAAACTGCAATAGTTACTTTCTATTTGTTGGCTCTTCAGGCATCAAAGCAAAGTGTTATGGGTCAGATAGAGGATGGAATAAAACAAGTCCCAACCTTGGGTCAGTCCAGCACGGAATCTTTTGCGCTGATAATTGATGGTAAATCATTAACTTATGCTTTGGAAGATGATGTCAAGTTTAAGTTCTTGGATCTTGCTGTCAAGTGCGCATCAGTCATATGTTGTCGATCTTCACCGAAGCAGAAGGCATTGGTGAGCTTTTTTCTTGTTTTGGAAGTCATATTTATCTTTTCTATGTAATTTTCCGAGTGTTATTTCCGAAAGCATACATGCTGAGTTATTAATCTGTCGCAACTATTGCAGGTTACAAGGCTTGTTAAACATTCAGATAAAGTTACCTTAGCAATTGGTGATGGGGCAAATGATGTTGGCATGCTTCAGGAAGCTGACATAGGGGTTGGAATTAGTGGTGTTGAAGGGATGCAGGTTGCCTATTTTGATGCTTTGTAAATTTTGTGAATGTGCTTGTGATCACTAGAATCTTTTTTAACGGTTAGTTGTTTCTCTTCACAATGTCTTAGGCTGTCATGGCAAGTGATATTGCCATCGCCCAGTTCCGCTTCCTGGAGCGGTTGCTTTTGGTGCATGGACATTGGTGTTACCGACGTATTTCAGTGATGGTATACTCTTTGTTCCTTTGGACAAATAATCAACTTTCAAAATTCAACTATTATGTTGATATTCTCTTTCTGATGCAGATATGCTATTTCTTCTACAAGAATGTGACTTTTGGAGTCACCATCTTTCTGTATGAAGCGTTTGCATCCTTTTCAGGGAAGCCAGCTTATAATGATTGGTTCTTGTCACTGTATAATGTATTTTTCACCTCCCTACCTGTCATTGCGTTGGGCGTATTTGATCAGGATGTTTCTTCCCGTCTGTGTTTACAGGTATATCTATGCAAACCCGTTTGAAAAAGACGCAATCTTTCATGATAGTAGATCGAATTAGGGAAAGTCCATCTCAAACTCCAAATTCTCTTGAAACATGTTCCACTTAATCTTTCTGAAAAAGTACACTGTCTATGTCACTCTACTTCATATATTTAGGAACGGAGGGAGTAGAAGCTACATGGTTATGTTTTGTTTAAGAAAAGTTCAAAATTTTACATGTTTTGTATACTTGGTCCATTTGATTAGGTAAAAGTTTGTTGATTTCTTGCGGTATTTGCTTTTCATAGATTCAACAATTTCCTACTTAGGCCTCCTTTGGTTTGAAGGAATTTTGTAGGAATTTCATAGGGTAGGATTTTTATAGGAAAAATTCCTATAGAGCCCTTTGGTTCGTAAGAATGAAATCCTATTCCTATGGAGGAATTCTTCCTATCCTTCACATTTCATAGGAAAATAAACATTAGCCTAGACTCAATGGAAAAAATCCTTTGATGTGAAACAAATGACATCTCCTTTCCCATTCCTACTCATAGGATTTGAGATGCATGTCATCTCATTTCCTATGACTTCCCTATTCCTATGATTTTCCTACCCTATGAACCAAAGGAAGCCTTAATTCAAGGCTC
Organism: Triticum aestivum; assembly: GCF_018294505.1. NCBI lineage: Eukaryota > Viridiplantae > Streptophyta > Magnoliopsida > Poales > Poaceae > Triticum > Triticum aestivum. The sequence continues at coordinate 208,855,450 of NC_057812.1, forward strand.
AGCAATCCTATTCGTGCCGTTTTAAGTTCCTTTTTCACTGTTATCTTGGACAAATAAAGATATCATTCCATCTTTCATACTGCACAAAATGCAGAAACTATGCACATTAATTTCAACTCCATTTGACCTAGCTGTTTTTAAGGAAGTGCCTGTTTGCATGTTACTTGACAGTATCCGGAGCTATACCAAGAAGGTGTGCAGAATGTATTATTCAGCTGGCGTCGGATACTTGGCTGGATGTTTAACGGTGTCGTGAATGCCATCTTAATATTTTTCTTCTGCACTACCGCCCTGAAGGACCAAGCATTTCGCCAGGATGGCCAAGTTGCGGGCTTGGATGCCCTAGGTGCTACCATGTACACTTGTGTCGTATGGGTCGTCAACTGCCAAATGGCCCTCTCGGTGAACTACTTCACCATAATCCAACACATATTCATATGGGGTAGCATTGCTGTGTGGTACATCTTCCTCATGGTTTATGGTTCTATAGACCCGAAGTACTCCAAAACAGCATACATGGTCTTCATTGAACAGTTGGCCCCAGCGCTATCATATTGGTTGGTGACACTTTTCGTGGTGACGGCCACACTCGTCCCATACTTCTGCTATGCCGCAGTTCAGATCCGTTTCTTTCCAATGTTCCATAACAAGATTCAGTGGAAAAGGTACTTGGGGAAGGCCGAAGACCCAGAGGTGGCAAGGCAGCTATCGTCACGGCACCGGACATCGTCGCACCCAAGGATGGTTGGGATCTCTGCTCGTCGCGACGGCAAGGCCATGCAAGTTAAAAAGGGAACCGACATAGAGGTTGAAGGATGACATTCTCTCAGTAGATTTTGCGTTTTGTACAGATTATAGAATGCCATCTCCTGAAAGATGGCAGAAGATGGACTGGCTAGAACTTGTGAATATTCTTGGATTGTTGCTTCTATGGTTCCATGCAGTTCTTCCAGTTCAGAGGATAGAGCTAGATCACAGAATTTCGTAGATAGGCCACAAGAAGAACAAGAGAAGACCTGCTGTAAAGTTCATTTAGCAATTTTAGGCTCTGTGTGTGCGCTTGTGTTTCCCCCCTTCTCTTTTGCTCTTACCCGTTTATGCTTGTGCTCTGATGGCAGAATTTCACTTTGTTTCATGACTTTTGCGTTTTGCCACGTAACTGTTGTCCCTCTGTTTTACTGTAAACTGATATTGCTATGTTTTTTTTATATAAATGAGATGATTGCACTGCATTTCGCAGAAACAGATTCTTTCAGTGCCTAAGTGCAACCATCTGATATGGAAGTGTTTGAAGACAACCTCATGATATATTCAACTGACCTACCATGACACTATATAGTCTTATGCTGCGATAAGAAAAGAGAACATCAATTGCTTTGATGGCAGGAAATTTCCATGTTAATTCGGATGAACGGAATGCATCTACACAATCTCTCACTAGTAAAAAGAAAACGAGATTCTTCTAATTAGTAGGAGAAATGAATTATTATGATGTTACAATCGTGTATAGTATCTTTTTTCTTTATTGGTCTCTCCTATCGTACTAACCTGCAAACTGCAGCAAAGAGAAGGGCAGAAAGCCTGAGGCCGATCGATCGTTCACGGCTCAGGCAACGGCATCGCCCGCGGCGGCTTGGCCTCCTCCTCGGCCGGCCTGACCGGCCGCCGAGGCGCCCGCCACCACCAGCATCTCCGGCGGCCGGCGAGCCTCGCGCAGTCGTACCACTCGTCAGGCCCCTGCGCGTGCGCCGCGCACACCCGGCCGAAGAAGCATGACATGGCGGTGAGCAGCAGCACCGCCGCGAGCACCCCGACGAACGGGCCGACGGAGCCCCGCTGGTGGGCCGCGGCCGCCCCGGACACCTGGTAGTCCGGCAACGGGATCGCCGGCGGGGCCGTCGCCATTGCTGCACAGAGGTACGGCGGCGGTGTTGGTGGAGCAGTCGCGAGCACTTGTTGGGCTTGGACGGGGCGAGGGGGGCATGGGTGGAGTGCAAGGAATGGCATGGGCGAAAGCGTCACCTGCTTTCGAAATTTATTTGTAGAGGATAGTGCCATTGGAGAGGAGAGGATGGGAAAATAATAAAGGCCAGGAAAAAAAGAAGGAAAGGGTCGAGGGATGGCTTTGTGGAAGATTTAAGTGGACGCCAACATGGAAAGAATGGAGAGGAAAGCAAAGAGTATGTTACTAGATGGTGTATGTATGTATGTGCAGAAAAAGAGATGGGAACTAGATGGTGTATGTATATAATGATTGTGGAGCATGCCGGGAAGAAGAACATCTTTGGATGTATGGCCATGGATTTGAAGGATAAAGGAGCATGTATGATGATGAGAGGAAAAACTAAAGGGAAAAAGGAGTACTCCCTCCGTCCGAAAATACTTGTCATCAAAATGAACAAAAAGGAGTGTATCTAGAACTAAAATACATCCAGATACATCCTCTTTTATTCATTTTGATGACAAGTATTTCCGGACAGAGGGAGTAGTTGTTAACAGTTGGAGTTGCTTTGCTTGTAAACGTTGCCAGTCTCGACCCTTCCAAAGCACTGCTTTTGACAGAATTTAAGCTAGCTAATGGTATCTCATTCAGATATGGACATTATTTTTTCCCTTGGTTTTTTGAAGCTGGTGGGGTATCATCTTGAGATGTGGATTATTGATGAGTGACAGATGTGCTTCCCGTTTCTTTGTTGGCTTGCCCACAGTGTTTGTCTTTCTTGCTCAGCTTGGAATACGGCGTGGTACGTATTTGTCTGATTGGCAGGGTTGGGACGCTGCCTGCATGATTGGCGTTCTTGAAGCTCTCTCGCCGTGGGATGGGGGTTTGGGGTATCCTAAGCTTAAAGCTGACCCAGAGAGGACATCATGTTGTTTGCTTAACGGGCAAGGTTACTCGCCTTTGTTCACCTCCTCAAGTTCTGCCTCATTTCTCAACTTACAGTGCTGTACGTCAGCTTTAAAAAGTACTCCTCACGCACTAACATGTTAGCATCTTCATGCACTGAACGAATTCATATTTCTTCTAAGTCACAATAGAAAAACGTATCCCGGTCAGCAGCAACGATGGTGGTATGATCGTGGGAGAAGAACCCCTTGCTCCAACACCAACAAATGCCCTTTTGACAGCTATGAAGACCAATCACGGTCATACCATTTTTTATGTTTGTAAAATATAATCCCACATGCAAGATTATATGTCCAAAGGCTATGCCATGGAGTAAATAAAATATATAGATGAATATCCCATCAACCATCCCCTTCGTGGAGTAAATGATGCTTTCGTCACATTCACATATATGTGGCCGCAGTACTCCACATTCAGTCGCAAAAAGTCAAGAAGCATTGTTTTCTTCTACTCACAACTGTTGGAATCCACATGAAAGATGAGGAGGAAACTAAGAAAGATGTATATAGAATAATGGGAATATGAGACATTGGGAAGGAAGCAACCATTATTTGTAAGATCTAGCGGGCTTTAGCACGTCACTTCTCTCTAAACTGTCCAAATATCACTTAACGATCTAGTTGCTCTGTCACAAGAAGTCCATGATATTCTCTTCCTAGGTTGTCGGAGTTATTATAATTTCAGCCCCAACCGTTGAGAAGTGCCAACCCTTCGGTTGTACAAGTTTCTTCCTTCATACTCGAGCAGATAAATTGCTCCTTCAAACTCTTCTTTTGTTTTTTTGGGAATGAACTCCTTCAAACTGGAGCCAATAAGTTGCTCAATTGGATGATGCTTCAGTTGATGTTAACTGCGACAGATCCTTCCACAACATGTTGAGACCCTGTATTGTTCAACTTATACATCCAATATACTCTTTGGACATATTGAATAAATGCTATATTGCAGTTATTTAAGAGACATCATTACCTAAATTTTATGATTCATTACAGTTTTGTTACTGATGAAACTATTGAGAACTAGGAAATCATTGAAACATGTGCTAAAATCACTAAAACAAGAAATAAATAATGAAAGCAAATATAGATGATGAAAACAATGAGAAAGAGCGCTAATGTACAACCCATTACTCTTTTTCTTGGTGCAGGGTTGCCTCTGTTATGGGTGTAAAGTTAATCAAAAAGAGGAGATCGTTGACAAATTGAAAAGGCAACTTCAACATTATTTTTATTGGAAATATGCCCTAGAAGCAATACTAAATGTTATTATTTATTTTCATACTGATAATTAATCTTTATTTTCTATGCTATAATTGCAATGATTCTTAAATATGAGATTCAGTTGCATGTGTGAAAACATAAACACAAAATAAGTTTCTAGTCTCGTCTCTAAGACTAGCTCATGTGTTGCATGATGATCTTTATTTTCTTATCATAGGGCATTGTTAAAGTCACAAGGATGCCGACAACAATGAGTGCACATTGTTATCAGAACAATGGTGTTGAATGGACCCAATCAAATGATATAGTACGAGAACACATTGTCACATTGTTATTAGCACTGGTAGAAAAAGAGGCTTCCGTCCAGCCCCATTAGTCGCGAAACTGTAGGAACCGCGACTAATGAAGTCTTTAGTCGCGGTTCGGCAGACGAACCGCGACCAAAGGCCTGGGCCCAGGGCGCTCGGTGGCCAGCTGGTGCACGTGAGGGGCTTTAGTCGCGGTTGGCCAGGCCAACCGCGACTAAAGGTGCGCAAAGGCCTTTAGTCGCGGTTGGCCAGGCCAACCGCGACTAAAGCTCCTCCCCTATATATACCAGTTCAGCACGCTCACTTAGCCATTTGGTGCCACTTCTCTTCACAAGCTTCACAAGGGGGTGTAGGTTTGCTTTTGGTTCCTCTTATGCACACAAGGTGTTTGATGAAATGCCCTAAGAGGGTGAAACAAACATGATATGAAGTGTTGGAGCCACACTTGAGGTTCCTCATTTATTTTTTCCTCCTCGATCACGGTTAGCAACTTGAACCTTTCATGCATGTGTGTCATTGATAAAATATGCATGTGTGCCGTTCATTGTTTAATTTATATTGTTTGTAGCTAGTTAGTTTAACAAATGCATGATGGTTAATTATATATTTTATATTATAATAATGCAGATGAATCGGCAATGGATGTACGGTAACCGACTCTCCGGCGAGTTCACTACGGGTTTGAAAGATTTCCTCGTAGTGGCTAATGCGAACAAGCAGGGGGGTTTTGTTATCTGTCCATGTGTTATCTGTAAGAATCAGAAGGGTTACTCTTCCTCAAGAGATGTTCACATGCATCTGCTTCGGCACGGTTTCATGCCAAGCTATAATTGTTGGACCAAGCATGGAGAAAGAGGGGTTATAATGGAAGAAGATGAAGAAGGGGATGATTTCATCGATGAAAGCTATCTTGCTCATTTCGGTGATACTTTCATGGAGGATGCTGAAGGTGAAGGGGAAGGTGAAGAAGAGGCACGTGATGATCCCGTTGATGATCTTGGTCGGACCATTGCTGATGCACGGAGACGCTGCGAAACTGAAAAGGAGAGGGAGAATTTGGATCGCATGTTAGAGGATCACAGAAAGGCGCTGTACCCCGGATGCGATGATGGTCTGAAAAAGCTGGGCTGCACACTGGATTTGCTGAAATGGAAGGCAGAGGCAGGTGTAGCTGACTCGGCATTTGAAAACTTGCTGAAAATGTTGAAGAATATGTTTCCAAAGAATAACGAGTTGCCCGCCAGTACGTACGAAGCAAAGAAGGTTGTCTGCCCTCTAGGTTTAGAGGTTCTGAAGATACATGCATGCATCAACGACTGCATCCTCTACCGCGGTGAATACGAGAATTTGAATGAATGCCCGGTATGCACTGCATTGCGTTATAAGATCAGAGGCGATGACCCTGGTGACGATGTTGAGGGCCAGAAACCCAGGAAGAGGGTTCCCGCCAAGGTGATGTGGTATGCTCCTATAATACCACGGTTGAAACGTCTGTTCAGGAACAAAGAGCATGCCAAATTGTTGCGATGGCACAAAGAGGACCGTAAGTCGGACGGGGAGTTGAGACACACCGCAGATGGAACGCAATGGAGAAAGATCGACAGATGGTTCAAAGATTTTGCAGCTGACGCAAGGAACATAAGATTTGCTCTAAGTACGGATGGCATGAATCCTTTTGGCGAGCAGAGCTCCAGCCATAGCACCTGGCCCGTGACTCTATGCATCTACAACCTTCCTCCTTGGTTGTGCATGAAGCGGAAGTTCATTATGATGCCAGTGCTCATCGAAGGTCCGAAGCAACCCGGCAACGACATCGATGTGTACCTAAGGCCATTAGTTGATGAACTTTTACAGCTGTGGGGTGGTGTCCGTGTGTGGGATGAGCACAAACAAGAGGAATTTGACCTACGAGCGTTGCTTTTCGTAACCATCAACGATTGGCCTGCTCTTAGTAACCTTTCGGGACTGTCAAATAAGGGATACAATGCATGCACGCACTGCTTACATGAGACTGAAAGTGTACATTTGCCAAATTGTAAGAAGAACGTGTACCTTGGGCATCGTCGATTTCTTCCGAAAATAGGGTTCCCCCAGAACGATGACCCGTACGGTTACAGAAGCCGTAAGAGAAAGATGGATCGGGAAGCAGATGTTGTGGCGCGGTTGGCATCGGAAATGGATGTGATGAAGAAAACCATGAGTGTACTAGTAGCCGAAAGAGATGCAGCTCGGGTGCAGCATGAAGATCATCCAGCGGATCTCGGAAGCCAGCAGCGGAGAAGCAGCGTGGCTTCCACGGAGGCCCCACCGGCTGGTGCAGATGCACCGACGATCGAAATTACTGCACCGGAGCCTCTGGTGGTCCAAATTACTGCACCGGAGCCTCTGGTGGTCGAAATTACTTCACCGGAGCCTCCTCGCTACCCCGTGGACGATATAAAGGAGATGAAAGAATGTCATCTGTATTATCCTATCGGGAACATGTCCATGAAGGTAGCCATCGGCAGTGCTTTACCATGTTTACCTGGAGCACTCCACCACAACAACCCCATTCAAGATGGCTATGCTCGTGTCATGGTGGAGGACATAGTCCAAGGGTTTGAGGACCTGGAGATTGACATTGCTACACCTGAAGGGGAGAAAAGACTTGGAGATGTCAAGCGCCATTTCATTCTATGGCAAAAGAAGTTTATCAAGTTTCCAGGCGAGGCGCCAAGGACAACAAGTCCACCCTCCTACGGTGGTGGTGGTGGCGGTGGCGGCGGTGGTGGTGGTGGTGGTGGTGGCGGTTCACCTACACCTCCGTCACGTCAGCCGACGCCGCCCCCCAGTCCACAACGTCCGGCGGGTGATCAGCCGCCGCCCCCCAGTCCTCGTCCGGCGGGTGATCAGACGCCGCCCCCCAATCCACCTCCGGCAAAGAAGCAGAAGCAGTCCTGGATTATTAACCCGGACCCTTATGTACCTAAGACCACAAAGGTACCGGAGCCATCACTGAAGCCTCTCCCCACAAGGCCTTGGGAACGTAGTGCCGAGGAAGTCGACGCGGCCGCGGCTGCTGATTTGGAGAAATGGAAGGCGGACTGCAAGAAGAAAAGAGAGCCCGAGCCCAAACCAGTATTTTCTGATGAGCAAAAGAAGTGGGCTAAGTCATTTTTGAGCACACCGTCCCAAGCCGCGAAGAATCTGCCTAACGACTATGCACGTGAACTTCGCAGACAGGCACTCATGTTCAAGGAGAACAAAGAGCGGAAGAAGGCCGAAAGTAAAAAAAGCGGGAAACAAGTTGCCCAGCTCGGGGAACAAAGTAAACAATCGATTGCCCCGCTTATAGTGGAAGCCTTCTGTCCGGATGCCCCCGAGATCATACAAGCTGCGGCAGCACAGGGATTGACTGTAACGAGTGCCAGAGAACAAGCGGCCAACTTAGGTATTACTCTTCGTGAACTGTTAGGCCTTGATGAGGCGCCAGTGAAGGAGGTAGTAATTACATATGTCAAGAATGGGCCTCTCGTCGAGCCTGCGCAGGAAAAGGATCTACCTCCACAAATGAAAGGTCTGCTGAAATGGTACAAGGGTTACATAAAAAATAAAAACGCCAAAGAATATATTTATGCGGAAGTTAGACATGAGCATCACTTCAAACATTACTATGTACAAATTGAACTGAGTGAATTGTTCCATCTTTTCAATCTGCGCGAGCTCGATAAATCTATCATCAGTTGCTACGTTCTGTAAGTGATTTATTAATTTCTACCCCATCTCGTTCATATTGCCTGCACTATATATATGTCCTAACTATATTGTTGTGTCCGCTATTATACATGCAGAATGAAGATTAAGGAATGCAGAGTAAGGAACATCCATGATGTTGGGTTCATTGACCCACACATCGTTAATGGACATGTGTTGGAGCGTCACCCCGCCGACGTGGAGGCAGACCTGTGGCAGTTTCTTACAAAGCAGGAACTCAAAAGTGATATTCTATTTCCTTACCATTTTGGGTGAGTGTTTCTGTCTTGAGCACATTCTCTTTTGTTTACTCCATGCATGGTATGTGGCCGGCTAATCGATGAGTTATGCATGACGTACTGTGCATGTATCGTGTCCGCAGGTTCCACTGGATTCTGCTAGTAATTAAAGTTAATACCTCAGAATGTCTCGTCCACGACTCTGTGAATATGGATCCAAAGCTTTGGGGCGGCATGAGAAGAATGCTGCAGAAGTAATTATTTTCATTCATTTGCGCTCTATATCGATCGGCCTATTTCGTTCATTTCCTAATATCAAGTAACTAATAACTCTCTTGTTCATTTAATTTTCTTTGCCTCGTAGGGTTTGGAGACGGTTCGTAGATACAAAGGTCGGTGAATTCAAAAAAGAGCTAGAATTCAAAAGGTCAGTGGCTAAGAATGCTGGGGATATTCAGCCACCGGAGACCAATCTATGTGGATACTATGTCTGTGAGATGATCCGGAGATACACCTCTGAGCGGGTTCCGAGTGATACCAATGCTCAGAGGAATAACCTCCGGTGGATGCTTAGTCCAGAAGCTCGCTTCCGACCACTTCAAGAGGAACTAGCTGGATGGTTCAGCAGGGAAGTCCTCCATCCTAAAGGAGAACACTATTACGAGGACGTAGAACTTTATATGCATTAAATCATGTATGGAAACTTGTTCAAAATTGTATATGGTCATCCGATGATATTGAATATATATTGTATATTCCTCTTGAATTCTTTTTGGTTCTAATTTCAAATTTATTTGAAATTGTACATTCATATGCATGTATGTAGTACCGTAGAATATATGAAACTCCTTCAAAATTAAAATAAAGCACAAAAGAAATAAAACAATACAAATTAAACAGAAAACAGGTTTAAGGGGGGGGGGGGCTAAAACCCTAAACCTGCGGCGGCCTTTAGTCGCGGTTGGCCAGAAGAACCGCGACTAAAGGTCCTCCGCCCCGACGGCCACCTGGCGCCCACGTGGACGGGCCTTTAGTCGCGGTTCTTAAGCAACCGCGACTAAAGGGGGGGCCTTTAGTCGCGCCCGTTCGGTCGCGGTTGCGCAACCGCGACTAATGGCAGTTGCGAACCGCGACCAAAGGCCCTTTTTCCACCAGTGTAGTGTTATCAAAGAAGTGTTAACATATACTCACTTTCTTAGACGCTTCATGCCAGATGGTGTACTTCGAGGTTTGTCAAATGTTACTTATAACAGGGTAATTATAACAACAACTTTTGGATAAATCGGAAAAGTGTGCCAAGGCACTTGATAACTCAAGATTGAGATTTGCTCCAACATCATGTACTTGTAAAATGTTTTTTTCACATAGTACAATCCTAGGTGCTCACTTACACGCACATACCATCTGTATGAACACCGCATGAACACCCTACCACTATTAGCATTTTTGAAGCCTTATCGCTATGGGATGGGGTTATGGGGTATCCTAAGGCTTAAAAGCTGACTCGGAGAGGTCATCATGTTGTTTGCTTAACGGGCAAGGTTACTCACCTTTGTTCAGCTCCTCAACTTCTTACATCATTTCTCAGCTTACAGTGCTGTACATCAGCTTTAAAACGTACTCCTCACGCACTAACATGTAGCATCCTCATGCACTAAACGAATTCATATTTCTTATAAGTCATAATACAAAAATGTATCGAAGTCAGCAACATTGACTGTGGTATGATCATGGGAGATCAGAAGAAGCCCTTGCTCCAGCCCCAACAAATGTCCTTTCTACAGCTATGAAGACCAATCACGGTCATACCATATTTTTTTGTAAAATATAATGTCACATGCAAGATTATATGTCCAAAGGTTATGACATGGAGTAAATAAATATATAGATGAATGTCCCATCAACCATCCCCTTTGTGGAGTAAATGATGCTTTCGTGGAGTAAATAAATATATAGCCGCAGTACTCCACATTCAGTCGCAAAAGGCAAGAAGCATTGTTTTCTTCTACTCACAACTGTTGGAATCCACATGAAAGATGAGGAGGAAACTAAGAAAGATGTATATAGAATAATGGGAATATGCGACATTGGGAAGGAAGCAACCATTATTCGTAAGTTCTAGCAGGCTTTAGCACGTCACTTCTCTCCATGTCCAAATATCGCTTAACGATCTAGTTGCTCTGTCTCAAGAAGTTTGTGATGTTCTCTTCCTAGATTGTCGGGGTTATTACAATTTCAGTCCAAAGTGTTGAAAACTGCCAACCTTAACTTCGGTTGTAGGCATAGCTCGATACAGAGGCCAGGGGTTATCCTCTTTTTCAGAAAAAAGCATTGTTAAAGTCACAAGGATGCTGACAACAATGAGAACACATTGTCATCAAAACAATGGTGTTGAACAGATCCAGTCAAATGATATACTACCAGAACACATTGTCACATCAGGAAAGTGTGTCAATGCACTTGATAACTTAAGATTGAGATTTGCTCCTCCGACAACATGTACTTGATCACATATACTCATCCCTACAAATGAACGCACGCACACACCCAACCTTTATTAGCACCTTCGAGATAATGAGCTGGCACAACATCTTGAGATTGACGAAGTCAACACAGACACCTGATACTCGATGAAAACGCATCCTCCCACTGTATGAACGTTGCCGAAAAGACCGGAATAAATTTAGGAAAATGCGTGCACCAGCGCCAAGTCTAGGACTAGAACCCTGATAGGCTGGTCCCACCACAAGGAGCCTAACCAAGTAACCATCTGAGTTAGGTTCAATTAACTGTACTTGGAAAATTATCGTGTATTCCTAAAAGTGCTCAAAACATGTATTAAAAAATATACACCATGTATTTGAAAAATACCCATTGTGTATAAAACAATATATATTTTATATGTGCACTAAAAATATACATGGTGTACTGAGAAGAAAAAATGGACATGTGTTAATAAGAAGAAACCTGATAAAAAATCAAAAAAGACAAAGAAAATCAAAATAGAATGAAGAAAGGAAGAAAACCCAAATAAAACCAGTGAGAAAACGAAGGAAACACAAAGTATAACAAAGAAAAGAAGAAAAAACAAACAAAACCGGTGAAAAGCGAACAATAAAATAAAAATAAAAATAAAACAGAAGAGAGCAAATCTACACCAACTCAAGCAATAGCGAGCGGCTTGCGTAATGGGTCGACCTGAAGTCGCCCCTTGTAGGCAATTCCTAATAGAAATTGGTACAGATGAGACATATAGCTCTCGCGTTCCCAGATTTGGTAAGCAAAACTTGGGGACTAGGCGACTAGCTAAGCTAACCAACGGTTAGCTCTTGCAGGACTCCCCACACGGGTCAATTACTAATCATGAACACGTCAAGTGATGCGTCCAGCCAACATCGCGTGTTGTGTGTTGGACACTCCTTTCGGTTTTTTATGCGTTTTTGGGTTTTAGATTTTTTAGATTTTTTTTTATTTTTTCTAGGTTTTGGAGATTTTTTTTGCCAAGTATATATGTATTCTCGAAAATAACATTTGTGCTTTCACGAGAAGCACAACTTTGCTTCTACTCGAAAAAAGAAAAACATAGCCTGTCCTTCCCAAAAAATGAAAATATGAAGCATGCTTCCGGATTCTGGTTTTTTCTTGGTATTACTTTTTTTTATTGCCGTTTTTCTGGTCTCGTTACTTTGTCGAACTTTTTAGTATTAGTTGTTCTTTTTTTGTTTCTGTTTCTTTGAAAAATATTCAGCAAAAATTATTAACATGAGATCTAGTTTCTAAGATCTCGATGCAAAAAAACCAACAAACGGTTTGGTGTTTGAACACATGGCTCAAGAAATAAAACATTTTAAATAAACGAGTCTACGAAAAAAACTCTCAAGTTACGACAAGTGACACGTATGCAATGCGCCACTTGTCGGCGCCAAAGAAGGTGGTAAGTAACCTTTGCAATGGGTAACTCTTTAGCTAGTTTTTTTTAGGCTACTCTTTAGCTAGTGATTTCGAGCCCTGGCCTGACGGCTATAGCTGGCCAAACGGGCTGGCCTGGCCCGGCACGGCACGACCCATCTTAATCGTGTCTGGCATGGCCCGGCCCGCCATGGCACGATTATTAGTCGGGCCATGCTGTGCCGGCCCGCGTTCTGCCTCCTCTGGCCCAAGCACGGCCCAGGAACCAAACGGGCCGGCCCGATGGCAGGCACGCTGGCCCACTAGCCTGATGACCTGCTAGGTAGTTTCTTGGGCTGATTTTGGTCCGCTGGGCTGTTTTTTATGTGTTATATATATATATATATATATATAAATCTAAATAAAAAATAAAAAAAGATAAACGGGCCGTGCCATGCCGGCCCGCGTGCCCAGCCTTCAGGCCCAGGCATGGCCCAAGGCGGGGCCGCGTGCCTGGCATGGCCCGATTAGAGCGTGCCGGGCCTGGCCCATCACGTGCCGTGCCAGCGTGCTTGCGGGCCGGCATGCCAGGCCCGGCCCATTTGGCCAGCTATACTGACGGCAGATAGATGATGGATGGGGTGGGCTGGCCCGGTGAATCCTTGTGATGTCCGGCCTGCCTTATCCGCAAGGTGGTTTGTGTTGATGGAAGATGGTTTCGCTTGGACCTCTCATCGCCATCAAGTTGACTTGTTTGATACTAGTTTCCATAAAGAAAAGAGACGCTGCTGCACATCCCTCCACTTCCGATCAATCCTCCTTCCTCTCCTCCTCCCCGCCGGCGCCGCTGCCCACCTCCCATGGCCGCCTTCGCGTCCGCCCCCCAGCAGTCCAAGCCCCTCGTGCTCGGCTGCGGCGCCGTCTCCGTGGACTACCTCGCCACCGTCGCCTCTTTCCCCAACCCGGACGACAAGATCCGCAGCCTCGCGCTCAAGGTCGAGGGAGGTGGCAACGCCGGCAACGCCCTCACCGGAGCCGCTCGCCTCGGCCTCAGCCCAAGGATTATATCCAAGGTAAGGGCCGCACCCGTCCTTCACTACCACCACCTACCTAGTTCCTTCGCTCGACATCACCCCACTGATCTATGTATATGCATGCTCATTCCTTGCTCTTACTGCTGGAGTAGGCGTCCAATGATGCACTGGGAAAAAGCATTCTCAAGGAGCTGCAAGACGACGGAGTAGACACTTCCTATATGACGGTATAATACGCAATGCAGTATTGCAATTGCCTTACTCCATTATTCCATTCCTATATCACGGTCCTCTGTTTTATCATAGCAGCAGCATTCATCCATCCTAATCCCACTTCCTTTATGTGGCTATATCTTCTTACTCCAGATAGCAGACGGGGGGAATTCACCCTTCACCTATATAATCGTCGATAGCCAGACGTGAGTGACAAACTGAAAGAACAAACTGTGATATTGTCATCCTGTTTTTATACAAGTGATCTTCATTCTCGTATTCCTTACCACTCTGTTTTGAAAATGACGATGTTACTACAGATATAGGCACGAGTATTTTGCTCCTTACAATTGTTTTATTCCCCCTTTTTCGTTTTCAGGAAAACTCGTACTTGCATACACACTCCTGGTTATCCCCCAATGAAGCCAGAGGAGCTCACAAAGGAAAACTTGTTTGCTGCTTTACATGGCGTAGAAATGGTGTATTTTGATGTTAGATTGCACGAGACTGCTTTGCTTGTTGCAGAAGAGGTAATATTTTCCTGCCACAACATAACATTTCATCTTATTATAGGCATTTCAAGAAACATGAGTGCATACATAATATTCGACTTCACTTCCATACATTGATGATCAGCCAATAATATCAGAAACAAAAGTCTTGTGTTATGTGTGAATGCCAGCATGTCGCACAAAAGACAACGCATAACTTCTTCTGTCTTAATGTCGCATTTTTCTTTTCTGTTCTTGGTTTCTCTCTCATCCACATTGGTGTTGAGATTGATCTTCGTTTATGGGATCAATCCAGTGCAGGCAAGCCAAAGAAAAATTCCTATTTTGGTCGACGCAGAGAAAAAGAGGGAGGGATTGGATGACCTTCTGAATTTTGCATCATATGTTGTATGCTCTGCAAATTTTCCTCAGGTGAGTTTTTTATTTCCAACGACAACAAAGTAAGCTCTGCTACCTACGCGTATTTAATTATTTACTGACATTACCTTAGTCAAGGAGTTTGATGTTTTGATAAGCTTCTGTGGATATCTTTTATTTGATGGTTATTTGTTAGCACAATTGATTAAGGTCATTTGAGCAGCAAGGCTTAGCTAATCACCTTGTCCAGCATCTGAGATCCCTAGTATTCCTATAGTTATATTCTTTTCATCTAATCTTAATATGCAGGCCTGGACAGGAGCCTCATCGACACCAGTTGCTTTGGTACACATGCTTCTAAGGTTACCTAATCTCAAGTTCGTTATTGTAACCCGGGGAGAAAAAGGTTGCTTAATGCTTGAAAGAAGTATGACAGGTGAGTTTATTGTAGTTCTCCGTGTCAATTTTAGCTAAGCATTTCACAAAAAACAAACTCCTAGGATTGCGCATTTTGCTTACAAGGGATCTGATGGTGATTCCTTTTGATATAAAGAAACATATAATGGACAACTCAACTTGCAGATGCTTCTGAGACTGAGGAAACCGATGTAGAGGATCTGCTAGAATCTTTAGAGCAGAAAGTCGATTTGAGTTCTAGCATGGCAAAATGTGTTGCTTCCAAGGTATGCTATCTTTTTGTGGGTGTCTGCTTGCAGTAATTCTTGAATATGAAATTGAAGTTCTTTAGCTTGATCAAAGTGATAAACATAAACCTTGCAAAAAGGGTTCACAATAAAGCAAAAATGGCAAATGTATGTCTTATTTTAGTATGTTGAATTGTCTGTACTTTCTAAAATATATGAATAAAGTGTATATGGTGGAGCGGAGCCTGGACTATCAAAGACAGTATTCTATAATTATATTAGTTTATGGTATAGCCTAGTCTCCAAAGAAAATTCCCTACATGTCTTATCCTTTAAGCTCTAAAGATGTACATTTCCAGTTTTCGCTCATTGGAAGCTTATCTGATTGCACAAAACATTTCAGTTGTTCTCTGACTTTATTAGTAGCTCGTCATTTGAATTTGATTATTTTAGATAAAGATTTTGAAGTAAAATAAAGAAAACAATGCAAATATATATCCACAAATAATAATAACAGAAATCTATTGCTATTTAGTTATAAATTAAATATATTTTGTAAGAAATGAACCCACAAAAGAATTGTTCGGCGGGCTAAAGTTCATTTCTCTGACGTACCTTATTTGTTTGTAGTTGCCAGGGTGTATTTGCTATCTTTTTTAGTTACTAGCTTGGACGCTAACTTATTATACCATGTGCTTCTTTTATAAGTCCAGCTTATAAGATTCTAATTCATACTTACGGTTTTTCATTTGTCTGCTTCTGTAGTCAAATTTGAGAATAAGTGCAGATGGGGTTGGCTCGATGAGTGGCAGGTTACTTATGGGTACAGCTGAAGCTATACCATCTGAAGAGCTCATAGATACAACTGGTGCAGGTGATGCATTCATTGGAGCGGTTCTATATGGTAAGTATACAACTTAAATGTTTGACTTCTGGATGGTAAGGGTAGTAGGTGATACAGAGCTCAGGCGGTGAGGCCCCTTTGATTGAAAGGAAGTATATGGCTTGCCCTTTTAATGTTAAACAACCGTAACATGTGTTCGGTTTTCATCACTTCTGTTAGTGGGTCTTGTAATCTTTTCTCAGACATATCTTGCGGTAAACAATACGCTTCCATATGCCATGCCCTCGTATTCACATAATTTGTACTGCCAAAAGTGTTGAAGCTCTGATCATACTTGATGGGGCAAAGAGTAAGGAATAGTAGACCCCCCCACCCCCCCAAAAAAAACGCATACCTCGGTGCTATTATATCTGATTTCCTTATCCATACGTCTTTGAGATTTTGAACTGGAGGCATTTTTTCTTTGTTATGAATCGTGACTGATGACCGCTGAGAGGTTTTCGATGAGCTGATTCATTGTGCCTATTGATTAGGTTTATGCACCGGCATGCCAGTTGAGAAGATGCTGCCTTTTGCAGCACAAGTGGTAAGGCCTGCTGCATTTGACTACTACTAGTATTGTATTACGGGCGAACATGAAATGGTAATGGTGCGTGCATTTGTATTTGATTTGCAGGCTGCTTGCGGCTGCAGAGCTTTGGGGGCCAGGACTGGTCTTCCTCATCTAACGGACCCGCGCCTGTCTCTCTAGTATCCGCGTACTGGCCCTCCGGATCAATATCTGTTTCCTCGTTGTCTGTGGCCGTGGAATAATCCGATTCTGGTGTAGTAATGCCTTCAGAAATCCTGTCTTGCTTTTATTGTGAATATTGTGGCAATCAAGAATTTACAAGGGGATACATTTTTCTTCACTAACCCTTGATATATACTCGTAGTGGCTTCCATACCTATCTCCTGGTATGATGAAGTCACCGCAAGCTTCTAGCTGTTTTGGCTCTTGTACACATTTTTTGACCCAAAAACCATTGAACAATCCTTCTATGGTATTTTCATTAAAGTAAGTATATACTACCTCTGTACCATAATATATGATGTTTTAGCAGTTCAAATTGAATTGCTAAAACGACATGTATTATGGTACGGAGGGAGTATATACAAAAGCCAAAAGCCAAAAGAAAGAAGAAAAGAAAAAAAGAAAATTACAAAGCCTCTTGGCCTATCCAATGCCAGTTCTTGCAAACACCATGATTAAAAAGACTTGGTCTCAACTAATATGGGCTGTAATCCACTCTTTAAAATCACCTGCAAATTTAGGCTTAATCCTGTGAGTGAGAAGTAGTAGATCTTGTCTAAGAGAGAAGCACCAAGAGTTCAAATTAGGTAACTGATGTCTAAAGATCCATCCATTCCTTGCATCCAAACATGCCAGCTTCCCATGATGATGATTATTAAAGCATTTTTCTTCGCGAATACGCAAAGCTTGCTTACCATTCTATTAATAGAAGAAGTTAGAGTGAGTATAAGAGGTGGTACAACACATGGCACATAAACAAGAGGCATGAACATGATGCTCGAAGCAGAGAGACATGAGATGCTCAACCCAAGCAGAGCAAAACACAACTAAATTTGCCGTCCTGAAGAGCGGAGGTACCAACGGCGGAGAGCGGAGGTACCAAAGGCGGAGCTTGCTGTTGTAGCAGCATGGTATATATGGTGGCAGCGCCGACAGATAGTAAAGGGAGTCAAAGTCCAAACGCCGGAAAAAACTGCACTAACCATCAAGGTTTTGGCGACAAATTTCCTCAGGTCAACTATACCCAAAGGACCAATGCGTAAGAACGACCACATGTGGAGGAAACCAGGATATGGGATCGTGAAGATAAATGTTGATGCTTCCTTTCAGTATGAAACACTTTCAGATGCTTGTGGTGCTGTGGCTCGGGACTACCGGGGTGATTTTATTGCTGCAGCAAGTTGGTTTGTTCTAAACATTAGTGAAGTTGACTCAGCTGAGCTAACTGCCATCAGAAACGGGATATACTTGGCAACTCACATTGGATGCAACAACATAGAAATTGAATCAGATTGTTCGTTCGCAGTGGACTCGCTGAACCAAGTTGATGATTATTTAGGCCCGGAGGTAGCTATCATCATAGAGTGTAAACAACTTATGATGGACTTTGCGTCCATATCCTTCAGACATTGCTATAGAGAGGCCAATCAGGTGGCAAATGAATTAGCAAAGAACTCTTTTACTACTAGATCTTCTAGTTCTTGGGATGATGAGATCCCTGATTTTATTTCTCATCTGCTTGTAAATGACATGTCTATTATTTGAAAAATAAAGTCTATTTGCAGTCAAAAAAAAACTTGCCGTCCTGAAGCAACCAAAACCAACAACTAGACAACTAACATATCCAAATCCAGAACCAAGGACGCCACGAGCAAACAGGACAATGCCTTCACGAAGGAGAACGACGCCGTGAAGGTGTTGTCGTGTTTAGGTAAACACAGGTAAACTCGCTGTAACTGAAGCAGGGTTTTCCTTGGTCAAAAGGTACTTTAAACTTGGAACGAGCATGAAGAGATCACCGAGACTTCTCTCTTTTGATTTTTTCTGGCGGCCAATCTTTGAAAATGCGACATCATTTTATATATTTAAGGAAAGTGTTTCTAATCGGCTGGTTGTGCGCTCACCATGGATATTATTTCGACCCTTATAGACAAATTTCTTCAAGTGTGATGATGTTAGGTAAATTCACCACATGGACACAAGGTAGGATTAACCATCCGTGCATAGGTAACCAAACAACCGCCCATTGTATTTGGAGAGCAGAGATTCGTAACTAAAAATCATACATTTGTTTTCCTCAGTCTGCCCGAAGGGGATGAGGACAACCAAACTAGATGCGGAACATAGTCTAGAGATTGCTTTTCCTCGGCTAAGCTCCACCGAGTCAGGTTCACCGAAAATAGAAAAATGACACGACTAATTAAACAGGCCCATAATGCACACAATTAGTAAAGGGTAATATTTGTGAACGGCGCGCCGGCCGAACCATTGGGCCGGACGCACGCAATCCACTGGATCTTCCCTCATCGCGCGGCTGGCAGCACCCTTCGCAACCTCCCCACGTGCCACCTATTTCCCTTGGCCCACCACCACCGCCTTTTCCTCTCTTCTACCTCTCATCCACCATCCCCTCTCTCCCGAGCAGCCATGGCCAGCTACCACCCCGCCGCGTGCTCGCTCGTGCTCCTCCTGGTAACTGCTGCAGGGCCGTGCTCCAAGAAGCCGTACCGTCGTCGCGAGTGCCGCCGTCGGGAGCGTTGTCGTGGAGCTACATGCAGCAAGAAAAACCTGCAACCGCTGTCGGCGAGGACGCGGCGACGCTAC
Source organism: Triticum aestivum (assembly GCF_018294505.1). Classification (NCBI taxonomy): domain Eukaryota; kingdom Viridiplantae; phylum Streptophyta; class Magnoliopsida; order Poales; family Poaceae; genus Triticum; species Triticum aestivum. The sequence goes on from NC_057812.1 coordinate 208,874,746, forward strand.
TCGGGAAAATAACCAGCATCACCGTTTTTTCCACATGCTTCAAGCCTTCAATCCGCGTCGCAATTTGCTACCCCCGGCATCACATCTTGCTACAGCCCGGCTGCGCACCCCCGCAACACCGCCATGGATGCTCCACTCAGCTCCACTCCGACGAGCGAACCTCCACCCCTGGAAGTTGCAACCAGCTGAGCCAGAAGCTGCAACCATCGTCGAATTTTGCTACTACCAGCAACGGAATTGCTACATCCATCGCGGTAGAGCTGCGACCTACTACGACGGTGGCTTTATCTGTTGCAACCGTCATCAATTTTTGCTACTACCGGCGAGGGATTTTGTTACAACCAACAGAGCATTTTGTTGCCACTGCCCGATGCCGGAGCTGGAACCGGCAGATTGTTTTGCTACACCCGGCGAACACTTGAGCTGGGAACATCATCTTTTTTTGCTGCATTGACTAGAGCAATTTCTGCGACAGCAACACCGGAGACTCTATTTTGTTTCAACTGGCAGCAAAAGCTTCCATCGACATGTTTTTTGCTACATAGGAGCTGCATCCAGGGGGAGAGGGTGAGGTTGCAACAGGGGGGCGCATGACCGTGCTGCCGGCGAGCGGCGCCGATGAAGTTGCAACCTATCAGGGCGGCGGCCGAATCCGGCGAGGGGGGCACTATGGGGGAGCGGCAACCGACTGTTATTTGAGACCCGCGAGCTTTGCAAGGCACGCGACGAGCTCGGTGGGGTGTGCGGGGGAGCATGGGCGACCTCGATACGGCATGGGGGGCGCGGGGGGTTGCCTCATACGGAGGAAGAAGAAGTGCGGGGGGAGGAGATGATGAATCGGGCGGTTACGAGAGCGCCAATCGGACGACCGCTAGGCGATTTGGGCCGGTGCGCCGGCGCCTAGCAGTCGCCATTAGTGAAATGGTATTTTAATACTAGGCTCTTAGGCGAACTAATCTGTGATTAGATGCTTAGGAGGACAGCGGTATCTCTGGCCCACCAAAGTTCAAGTTTTAGATTTAACATTGATGTTCGCATTTTTTTAATTTATCTTTGGCCTTCTGCCGACGTGCTTTTAGTGGAAGGAGACATTCTCATCATCTATGGAGGCGCCTGTGGTGATTTCATCAATCCTAAGATGAAGCGTCGGCTTATGCCTGTTTGGTTCATAAGTCCTAAGACTTTTTCTAGTCCCAACTAAAAAGTTCCTAGTCTCTAAAAAGTCCTTCCCTGTTTATTTCCAGGGATTAAAAAGTCCCTAGTCCCTCCCTAAAGGTTATTAAATGACCATGTTACCCCTAGTATATACAAAAATAACAATCAAACAACATCATGGGATGGCGGGCAAATAAATGCATGGAGGGGCATTGTTGGAAAAGTCTTAAAAAGTTCCCAAAAAGACTCTCCTTAAGAGTCTTCTTCATTTAGTCTCAAAAAACAACTTTTAGTCCCTAATAGTCTCTTTTGTTTGGTTAAAAAGTCTTTAAGAGAGATTTTTTCTAGTCCTTACAACCAAAATGTTCCTGAAAACAAACACCCCCTTAGTCTCTCAAATGTGTTTATAGGGATAGAGTGTACGTCGCGCGTACGTTCATCCCGTGTGAGCGTATGTACGTATATACGAGTGTCTGTGTCCACGGGCCCGGCCACCATTGGCATTTTTCGCTGATCTTCGTTCCTAGTAGATCGGACGAGTAGCCTGATTTTAATCCTACGGCCACCGACTGGTCCGATAGGAAGCACAGGTCGCTGGTCCGATCCCTAGCGCTTCCATAGCTACCGTTGGATCACCGGAGCAACCGAGCGGAAGCGACGGGGTTCGGCCTCGCCGAGCGTCGACGCGATGGAGGCGGAGGCGGCGGCGCTATCGCAACTGCAGCTGCAGCTCCTTGCCCTCGTCTCCGAGCTCCGGCTCACCCGCGTGAGTCACCGAACCACCCTTCTAGACCTTCCAGAGCCTCCCAGGTCCTAACTCTCCCCTCCTCTTCCTCCCGTTCGCAGGAGCGGGAGCGGGCCGCGCGGGAGGAGCTCCACGCGTCCAGCGAGGTCTGCGGCCCACAGATTCGATCGGTGTTGGACCTCTTAGGGCTTTCTGGTTGTTCTGGGAGAGATGTGTTTCTGACGCGATTTTGGGTGGGAACGGGATGGATTGTGCAGAGGTGGAAGGCGGCGGAGGAGGAGCGCAGGAGGGAGGCTCGGGAGCTGCGGGCGGAGTTGGCGGCGCGGGACGAAGCGCTGCAAAGGCTCGAGTCCAGGGTTCGTACCCCTTTGCCCCCATTATCTCCCGTTTGGCCCATCCAGTAGAGATTATCCTGGTTACTGCACTGTTGTTGTGTTTGGGGCCATTTAAACCATACATTTCATCACAAATTTTGATCTGAGGAGCACTGAGTAGACATAAGCAACACTGTTCTTAAATGCCCATGATGCAATCGCCGGTAGTGAATTCTCGAATCCTCCCCTTGTGGGCGATTATTGCCTGTCAGGCTGGGAGTCATTGCAGAACTTTTCTTTTTTTGGCTCTACAGGTGAAGTGCCTTGAAAATGAAAATGAGCTGCTGGAAAGAAACGAAAAGGATTTGAAAGAAAACATAGAGAGACTGCTTCAATCAAGGGAGGCATTCATGAGACAGTACGAGGCATGTGACGACCTTAATATTTGTCCCTTCTTTTGGGCTGTTGTTACTGCTAAGTTGAATTTGCTGCATTGTATTCTCTCAGTATAAAACTTCACTGAACTTACAGTCTGTGTGATAATAGTTACATGTTCATGCAAGGCTTCGTTCAGATATTTACCTTAAGATTTCTGTTATCAACATCATGTATGTATATGGATAACTTCTAGGAGTGTAAGATGATAGATGTACCACTTTCTTTCATTTTATTTAGCAGCTGTCATATGCTCTACTGTACACTGCAGTAATCTCCTTGCAGATTTGTATTGTGCACATACTTCTATAAATGTAATACCATTTCAATTTGTGGATGCCGCATTACTTCTGCATGTATGAAGAACGTAGGCTTGAATTCTGAACTGTTTATGGAAGCAGTCTGATGTTTGGCTCACGATACTATGTTTGATAGGCAGGACTCTGCTTGTTCTCTGCAATGGACCATCCAGATGAGGGATAAACAGATTACCGTAATTTCAGAAAAGCTGAATTCCCATCTGGCTTTGTTTAATTCAGTAGGAAAGGAAGTTGCTGCGGTAAAACAAGTACTAGGTGACGTGGAATGCCTAGTTGGTGAGAAGGAAAATGTAGGTATGAGCGCATTATCCTAATATTGTTTGACCAATCAATTCCATTGCTGATGTAATATTAATAATGTCCTTTACATTACTATTTCAGTCTCTGATTTGAAGTGTAAGGTCCAAAGGATTTCTGTACTCGAGAAAGATTTTGTTGGTATGGTTGCTTCTTGTAATATGGCTTCATTAGTTTCAGATTATTATCTTACGGTGATAATGGTTATCATGTATATGAAGAATCTTTGTGTAATCTGGTCTCATTCTGGTGTTCCATTTATGTAGAGAAACTTAGTTTCTTGGGAGATAAAATTACTAGTTACCAGCTCGAACTTCGAAATAGGGCGAGGATCATATATGGATTGAAGGAGCAACTTGACGCTGAGAAGCTTAAAAACAATTTTCATCCCCAGCTAGAAGAAATATCCATACTAAGTTGAAAGCATTGCTCATATTCATTCTTAATTTCTATGGATCTCGTCATGTTTGTTGCTTTTCCATTAACGTTGTTACCTTAAGAAATCTCTGCTGGTGAAGGATGAAATTATCGAGAGGTTGATTTCAGATAAGCAGGTTGTTCTGTTAAGATGTTCATAGCTTTCCGATTGTCTCTGGAACTCCAAAATCTCAAATCAATCTAGTCTGTTCTTTATACAGGAAATGCTTGTGGAGCTTCACAACATGGAAACTGCTCTACAGAAATTTCAAGACATATTCAGCAGGCTTGGGCATGAGGTAAGACACAAATGCCATTACTCATTTATGCATTTCTTGTAATCAGTCTTCCAATTCTTAGCTACTTCTCCTAACTATCTAATAGGAAATGAAAAGTTCTCTGCCAGTTTCTGAAAGTCAGGATTGTAAAGTAGATAGCATTCCAGGTAGTCAAGTTGATCTTCCTAATGAGGATAGGATGATACCCATAATTGATGAAACAGGTAAATCTTTAATTTTAACGATCTCCCTGTTACACTGATCATACAAGTTTGTCTTGACACATTTTCATAAGATACAAAGGACATCTTGGAATGCAGTCCCTCCTATCCAAAATACTTGAAGTTCTAGGTTTGTCCTAAGTCAAACTTCTTTTAGTTTGACCATGTATATAGAAAAACATATTAACATCTACAATGTCCAATATATATTTTGAAAATATATTTTATGTTTAATCTAATGAAACTAATTTGGTGTTGTAGACGTTGGTATATTTTTCAGTAGACTTGGTCAAACTTAAAGATGTTTGACTTAGGACAAACCAAGATATTCGAGTTTTTTTTCCTGAAGGGAGTACTCATCTGTGAACTGAAATGTTATGTTCTTTCTGGCAATTCTGCACTTCCTTTCTGCCAAGTGTCAAGTTCTAATCATAGTCCATGAAGTTGCAGACTACAGTCCGTTGTTTCCAACCACATAGAAATTTTATCCCTGGAAAGAAAACATCATAGAAAATTTATCAAGTCATATATCTGCCGCTGCTCATTGACGTTTGAAGTGTCCATGTCATGCTTCATTTATGAAATATGAATGCTGTCAAATCATGCGCTTTTTAATCTCTTCCACAGCCAATGCAAATGTAGAATGTAAGTCGGAAATTGACACTGGCAGCAATCAAGTACAGAGCCCACCGTCCCTTAAGGTAAGTAGCCGTCTGATTCTGTTGATTCTCTAGCACAGTGCAATCTTGCTCTAGCTCTACACCCACATCGAAAAAGCCACTTATCTCTTGTATGCATGCAGCATTATGCCTTGCCATGTTCAGAACCTGTAACTGCAAATGTTGAAAAATCTGAGTGCCCTCCTGAATCCGAAGACATTGAGATGGTATGATGAGCCGTACAGGCATATACCCCATGTTTTCGTGTGCTATTCAACTATGCCATTATCCATTCAGGAGAATAAGCAGAATAAGCCCTTTTTTTCTTTGTATTACTATTTCCTCTGCTTATAATGGATAAACATTTGCTACCAATGGGGGAATTGCTTCTTATTTCCAATTTAGATAATTAGGTTTGTTGTATTAAAACTTATGCTGGTTCACTTCACTTGCTGTTTACAGGGCAATTCATCTCCCGAACAGCAAACACATTCTGCGAATCCAGACCCTGAGGTAGAAAATCAGTCCTGAGCACGATCAGTTCCAGAGGGACACCACGACTACAATGTACAAAGCTGCCAATTGCCTATATGGCTATATCCAGCGTCGCAGCTCATGACTTGTGCTCGTAGTTGAGTGCTTGCTTGTGCACGGTGCTAGTTAGACACAAAAGATGGGGTTGATGGAGCGAGAGATTTTTATTTTTCATAATCCATCTTTTAAAGTTGTTGTCACACTTCTCTGCGATTGCTATTTTTCCGGAGAAAACTCAGAGCTCTTTCTATTTAAGCATGCAAAAGCTCAGATATCTGTATTCCTATGTGTCCCGCATGGCCAACGCAATTGGGCTGCTGCTCCATAAATCGACCTCGGCATGTTCACGTGAACCGGGCCGTGGCTCCACCATAAGAGTATGCCCGGGAAAATTTCAGGTGATACCGAGACTTGGAGCATCTCCAACAGTCGCCGAAACAGCTTTGCCGCGCGCCCATCGCCTGGTTTGGCGCGGCGCGCAGCGCTGGCTTCAGCAGCCGCGCTAAGATGCAGCGCGCGCCGCTCCAGCAGCACACAAAAAATGCAGCACGCGCGCTCATTTTACAACATTTTCGGAAGCATAGATAATAAGATAAAAAATAATAAATTGCATAGATAAAAAACGATACAAAGGTATTTTACATCGGTGCAACTAGATAGATAGTTCCAAAGCATAGATAGATAGAACTACGGTGCAACTAGATAGAAACTACTACGGCATACATAGATAAAACTACTTCAAGTCGCTACCACCATCATCACCATCATCATCCTCGTCGGTGTTGTCCGAGGTATCGAGCCACATGTCGTCCCAACGTTCATCGTCTGACGTGAAGATCGACCTCCCACCTGCTGCAACGATATCGGACTGCGCATTCGCCAATGCCTTCCGTCGACGCCGGTCCGCCCGCTCCGCGCAGCGCCTTGCCGTCCTCTTCGCCTAGTAGGCACGCTCGTCGGCGACGTCCTCCGGGTGGCGATGGCGCCACTCCGCCATGGCTCGCTCGTCCTCCTCGGTGATGAGGAGGCGGCGGCAGCAGCGCCGAGCGTGGTCGGCACGGTCCATGTCGGTGATGAGACGTGGCGGAGGGGCGATGCGCTGCGCCTGCTCGCGCGTGAAGACGTCCCGGAAGTTCATTTGCGACCGGGGCCTATCCAAGCGCCACGCCGCCGCGTCGTACGCATGGGCCGCCTCGTACGCGCTCCGGAACGACCCGAGGCCGAGCCGGACGTCGCCGGACCGGATCTCGGCGGAGTACTAGCCGTTGGGGCGCTTGCGGACGCCGCGGTAGCCCGAAGAACCCCGGCGGCGCGGCGGCATGGTGGCGCGGAAAGCGGCGAAGCGGCGAGGTGGTGAAGCGGCGAGGTTGCGAGGGGAGGGCGCGTGGATGCGTCTGTACGCGTGGCGAGCGCGACATTTTATAGGCGCGCGCGAATGGCGCGCCAAATCTATCGCGCCGCGTGCCGCTTTCTTCCCCCCCGCGCGCAAACGCTTCCCGCACGCGGTAAGTTCCCGCCACCGCTGGAGCGCGCGTAACCAGCCTGCACGCGCTAAAACCAAATTTTACCGCGCGGGCGCACCTTTTGCCGCACCTGTTGGAGATGCTCTGAGCATCTCCAACAGCCGCGCAAGGCTCCGCGCGCTAAAAGTCACGATACAATGCCGGTTAGCCAGCTTTTGCGCGCGGCAGTGCGCTGGCTCCAGCGGCCGCCGCAAATTAAAGCGCGCCCACGTCGCTCCAGCAGGCGCGCTATATTTGATCAGTTTTTTCTACTACGATTCGATACATTTATACTACTACTACTACTACTCGTCCGACTCGGACTCTGTCTCTTCTTCTACTACTACTACTCGTCCGGTTTCGTAGATAGTTCTCCTACTACTACTACTCGTCCGACTCGGACTCTGTCTCGGTGATGTCCTCCTCCGACGTCAGAGCGTAGGTGTCAAGGAACCGCTCGTCGCTGGAGTTCCAGGAGGACACATCTCCTAGCACTTCGTTGTATTTAGCGACCGCCTTCCACGTTCGCTTGTCCTGGCGATAGTCGGCTCGCTCCTCCCTCCTCTTCGCCATCTTCGCCCTCCTTTGGGCGAAGAACTATTCCTCGTTGGTGTCTTCCGGGAAGCGATGGCTCCACAGCGCCATGGCTTGCTCATCCATCTCGGCCAGCCTGAGACGATGCTGCCGCCTCCGGTGCTTGTGACGATCCTCGTCGGTGAGAAGCCACGGGAAAGGCGCCAACTCCTGTGCGCGCTCCCGCGTCGCCACGTCGGCGAAGTTCATGTCCTGGCGGGACCGCAGGAGGCGCCACGCTGCAGCGTCGTACGCGCGGGCGCCCTCCTGGGCGGTGTCGAAGGTTCCGAGACGGAGCCGCATGCCGCCGCCCGACCGAATCTCGGCGGCGTAGGTGCCGGATGAACGCACGCGGACGCCGTGGTAGCCCGTACCTCCCCGGCAGCGAGGCGGCATGGTGGCGCGATGGTGGCGTGTCGGCGGCAGAGCGTGGCAGAGGGCGACGGAGAGATGGAGAGAGCGGCAAAGGGCGATGGAGAGATGGAGAAAGTGGCAGAGGCGCTGCAATTTATACGCGCGCCGGACGCGACACGCCAAATGTAGCGCGCGAGCGGCCGCCTTTTCCCGCGCGTGCTAGTTTCCCGCCACCGCTGGAGCGGGCGAAAACGTCCCGCGTGCGCTAAAAAGCCAATTTACCCCGCGCGCGTTTTTTGGCGCGACTATTGGAGATGCTCTTAGATGATACCGTGATACAGACTTCTTGACCGTTGGATCTCAAATCCGACGGCATCTAAAGAGTTATTGTACCTGCGCACGATTTTGAGACTCTTAGATGACTTTTTTACAAAATGTTCAAGAGCTTCCCATGGCCATCAGATCTGAGATCCAGTGGCTCTCGGGAGCCCGTATCATGGTATCATCTAAGTCTTGGTATCACCTGATATCTCGAGTATGCCCAACGTAATTGGTTTGCTGCTCTGGAAACCAACCTCGGCACGTTCAAGTGAACCAGACCGTGGCTCCTGGATGATACATTGATAAATTTAATAGCACCCTCTTGGATTTGTTTGCACCGCTGCATGGGCTACGTCAAGGTGACTCCCTCTTTTCGTTTTTCGTTTGTATTTATAGCTGATGTCGTCTTGCATGGTTGAAGGATGGCATAGAAAAATGAAATTTTACTCCCCTCAAGGTGTGCTGGAAAGCCCCTGATATATCCCACTTACTGTTTGTAGATGATACTTTGCTAATCTTTAAGGCAGATGCACAAAATGCTAATGAGGTCTTGTAGCATCATCAGGCTAGTTGTAATGGAGTGTATCATATACTCCCTCTGTTCTCAAATATTTGTTTCTCTAGACATTTCAAGTGGACTACAACATATGGATGTATGTAGACATATTTTAGAGTGTAGATTCACTCGTTTTGTTTCGTATGTACTCACTTGTTGAAATCTCTAGAAAGACAAATATTTGGGAACAGAGGGAGTATGATACTAGTATATGATACTACTTCAGTAATGCATATCATAAGTTAGTATCTTAGGTTGCCTTATTAATTGTCATGCATGACAAAAGTTGTACGACATTCAATATGATACGGTACCATGATATAATACCACACTCTATCTTTACTCATTTAGTTGTGTGCCATATTATTCAAAAAGTCTAGCTGGCATGCACGATACCATACTCCCATTACAACCGGCCTTATCATAGTGGGGAGTAACTTATACTAGTGTCATGCATATGACACTATGTTAAGGCATATCTCTATCGATGTAGTTTTGGTGATTGATGACAACATGTTTGCGGACTAACCATGTGCTTTGAGCCTTTCAGAGATTCATCCTTTGGCACGAGACGATTTCTTTCCCCTCGGAGTGTTTTTCAAGACGGTGTAGCTCCTTCTTTCTTGTTTGGTGGACTAGTTTCGTAGGAGTCACCGTTCTATCAAGAGGGGGTCCACTTTGGTAAGGCTTGGGTGGAATCAACACATACACATCCTTCTCTCACCCTCTGAGCTTTTCTGCTTCAACTAGAGAGCTCGTTCCCCTTGCAGTTATGCTGATTTGTGTCCGAGCGGTAGTACCGCGGTACCCAGCGGTAGTACCGCTTGTGGTTCTCAGCCGCAGTACCGCTGCGATACCGGGCTACTACTACGTCGACTTGAGGGGGTCGCCCCTCATGTTGGGTTGAGCGGCACCTTGCAGCGGTTGTAGAAGCGACAGTACCGCTCGAGGGCGGTAGTACCGCCCTACCACCGCGGCAGTACCGCGCTAGGCATGTTTCCTGCTCTCTCTTCGAGCCCTCCCAGGCTGGGTGGTAGTACCGCAAGGGGGAGCGGTAGTACCGCTGGGTCCAGTGGTAGTACCGCTGCCACCTGCGGTAGTACCGCCCTATGCGGGGCTGTTTTGGGGGTAACAGTTGGATGGGATCCCCTTCTATAAAAGGGGGTCCTCTTCTTCTTCGTTGACTTACCTCTTCCCCCCAAAGCTCCATTAATGCTCTAAGCACCATTTTCGTCCGATCTCTCTCCCTAGCCAATCAAACTTGTTAATTTTCTCGGGATTGGCTGAGAAGGCCCCGATCTACACTTCCACCAAGAGAAATTTGATTCCCCCACCAATCCCTAGCGGATCTTGTTACTCTTGGGTGTTTAAGCACCCTAGACGGTTGAGGTCACCACGGAGCCATAGTCCATTGTGGTGAAGCTTCATGGTGTTGTTGGGAGCCTCCGATTAAGTTGTGGAGATTGCCCCAACCTTGTTTGTAAAGGTCCGGTCGCCGCCTCCAAGGGCACCAATAGTGGAATCACGACATCTCGCATTGTGAGGGCGTGAGGAGAATACGGTGGCCCTAGTGGCTTCTTGGGGATCATTGTGTCTCCACACCGCTCCAACGGAGACGTACTTCCCCTCAAAAGGAAGGAACTTCGGTAACACATCCTCGTCTTCACTGGCTCCACTCTTGGTTATCTCATACCTTTACTTGTGCAAACTTATTAGTGTTACTTCTCTTGCTTGCTTGTGTGCTCGTTGTTGTTGCATCATATAGGTTGCTCACCTAGTTGCACATCTAGACAACCTACTTTGATGCAAAGTTTAATTTGGTAAAGAAAAGCTAAAAATTGTTAGTTGCCTATTCACCCCCCTCTAGTCAACCATATCGATCCTTTCAATTGGTATCAGAGCCTCGTCTCTTTACTTAGGACTTTACCATCCGAAGAGTATGGTTGACATCGTAGACGGTGTGGAGGAGCACTCCGGTGTGAATCCGATCTCGTCTACGGGTGATGGGGGAACCTCGGTCTCCCGTGAGGAATTCAATGTAGCCTTGGAGATATTGAAAACCTCAATGAAGACCGAGGTTGAAAGCATGCTTACTAAATTTATTGAAGGGCTTAAACTATCCACCGCACCATTGAAAGTGGGAGATCCCACTGACAAGGTGACGGATACTAATTCCGACAAGGGGGAAGCTAGTAGTGAAAAGGCTCCTTCTTCTTGTGGTAAAAATGACACCGGCATCTTTGCCCATGTGGAACCACCACTTGTTTACGGTGGACCGATTCCTTCCACTCATTTGAATCATGCCGGTCCTCCCCCTAAGATTGTGAAAAATGAGGACTTTGATTCTTGGGTTTATCGCTTTAAGCGTCATTTAAATCATGTGAATACTAATCTTTGGAGAATCATTGAAGAAGGTTTCTATCCGCATGACCCAAGCAACTTCACTCCTCGAGAAGCCGCGAATAATCAATTCAATGAGAATGCTCTCTTCATCATCCAAGATGCAATTCCACCCAAAGATCTACCTCATCTTCGGCCCTCCGCCTTGGCCAAAGATGCATGGCTTTGTGTTGTCTCTCTCTACCGGGGAAGCGCAAGCATTCAACGCTCCAACTATGAAGTAGTGCAAGATGAATCCAATGAGTTTGCTATGAAAGAAGATGAAGAACCTCGTGAGCTTTATCAGAGAGTAACCAAACTCGCGGTCTCACTCCGAGATCATGAGAGCAAGGACACGGATGACAATTGGATCAAGTGCAAATTCCTCAAGGCAATGATGCCTTACCACAAGGCCATGTCCTCCGTCATTTGTCAAAGGCCGGACTTCCACACCTTGACCTCAAGTAAAGTGTTGGATGAGTTTGTGGCTATGAACATCTTGGACAAGACCGCCGACAATGCGGTGCTTCACTCTCAAAGGGCAAAGAAGCCCAACCTTGCATTGAAGGCCAAGGTTTGTGTTGAAGAAGAAGAAGAATAGGAAGAAGAGGAAAGCAACCCCGAAGATACAAAGTATGCCTATCATGAACACATGGCACTTGCTTCAAGGCAATTTTGGAGCAAGAAGAACTCAAGGCCAAACTTCAACAAGAACAACTCAAGTGGCATGAAGAGCAAGCAACGTGTGAGGACTTGCTACAATTGTGGCAATGTGAGCCATTTTGTTGCGGAGTGTCCGTATGAGAAGAGGGAAGACAATGGTGGCAAGCTCATCTGAAAGGACAAAGCCAAGTCTTTCCCCAACAAGAGCAACTTCACCAAGAAGACCCCTCACAAGGCGTTGGTGGTTCAAGAAGAGTACCATGAGGATGATGATGATGAAGAAGATGGTGAGTCGGTTTCCATGGCCTCCGTTGCCATTGCAAAAACTCCACGAGTGTCTCTCTTCGACTCACCCAATGAGAACATCACCGCCAAGTGCCTCATGGCTAAAGCCACCAACAAGGTAACCCCCAACATCAAAACTACCATCATTAATAATCCTTCCTTGACGGATTGCATTGATGAATATGAGGGATCCAATGTGGAGGAAAATGAGTTTGAGTCCTTTATGGGTAAACTCAAGGGTAAATCCAAGAAGCATTTTGTTGCTCTCTTGTAACAACTTGGTGAAGCCAATGACATGATCGAGGCTCACGAAGATACTATCTCCAAGATGGAGGGGCATAGTCGTGACTATGACGATGAGATTTTGGATCTTTCCAATGCTCTTGAGGAAGAGTGTGGTCCTCATTTGGCTCTTGAGGAGTCACACAACGTTGATCACGCTAAGTTAAAGAAAGATTTTGATCATGCTCTTGTTGTCTCTCGTGTGCTAAACTCCAAGAAGGCCAGGCTTGGGGTTGATCTTGCTAGACTCAAATAGGAGTTTGATCTACTTGACAAGTCTCACAAGGTCTTGAAGGGTGCTCATGCTAGCCTCAAAGAGTCTCATGATCAACTTCAAGTAAAGCTAACCAAGGAGAAAGCCACTTTTCCTCGTATGATGTTAATTGATAATGCAAATGCTACTAACCCGTGTTGTGAGCATGTGCATCTTGTTGAGGAGAATGCTAAGCTAAAGGTGCAACTTGAGAAAGGTCTTGTGTCTTGGATACAAGGCGAGAAGAATCTCAACGACCTTTTGACCAACCAAAAGGGAGTTGTGGCCAAGGAAGAGATTGGGTACGTGCCCAAGTCCAAGAACAAGAAGAAGAATGATAAGGCCAAACGACCTCCTCCTCTCAAGCAAACTTTTGTGAAGGAGGGAGAGGGTGCTACTAAGGAGAAGGAGAAGAACTCCGTGAGGGGTAGTGATGCCAAGAAGGGCAACACTTCCATTCCCAACAAAGCCGGCGACTTTAACCCTTCTTATGTGTTGTGCCGTGCTAGAGATGGGCATGTTTATGCCAAATTTGTTGGTTCTCCTTATGAGTACATTGAATGGTCTATTTGGGTTCCTAAGACCCTTGTTACTAACATCAAAGGACCCATTACAAAATGGGTACCTAAAACCAAGCATTGATCTCTTGTAGGTGTTTGCTTACGGTGGGGGATCATGGTTCCTTGATAGTGGAGCTACTAATCATATGACCGGAAGCAAGGACTTGGTGGTGGATGTGCAAAAGATACCATCCATGCCCACCAACGTCGAGTGGGGTGGCGCCTCGTCCTCTAAGGTATTGGGACTCGACAAAGTTGTCATTTCTCATGATCTTACGATCGAGAAGGTCATGCTTGTTGAGTCCCTTGCATACAATTTACTTTCCGTTCGTCAACTAGCACTTATGGGCTTTGCCACTTTCTTTGATATTGATACCGTGGCCCTCTTGTGGAGCAAGACTATTAAAGTATCCTTTGTTGGGCATGTCTAGAATGGCCTCTATGTGATTAACTTTTCGGAGCGACCCACTAAGACCGCGACATGCCTAATGGCTAAGGTTGACGTGGGATGGCTTTGGCATCGCCGTTTAGCCCACGTCAATATGAGATCTTTGCAAAGTCTTCTCAAGGGGGACCATGTCCATGGACTAACAAATGTTAGTTTTGCCAAAGATTGTGCTTGCAGTGCTTGTATCAAAGGAAAGCTACATGAGAAGGCTCACCCTCCCACGACTATCATCTACTCGAAGAGGCCTTTGGAGCTCCTTCATTTGGATATCTTCAGGCCTCCATCCTTTGATAGTCTTGGCGGTAGAAAGTATTTCTTGGTGATTGTGGATGACTATTCAAGATACACTTGGGTATATTTCTTCAAGAGGAAGAGCGAGACCCAACAAACCGTCATCGACTTTGCAAATGAAGCTCAACGACAACACAATACAAAGATCTTGACTATAAGAAGTGACAACGGCCCCGAGTTCAAGAACTACACCTTGGATGAGTTTTTGAGTGATGAGGGAATCAAGCATCAATATTCCGCACCTTATACCCCTCAACAAAATGGTGTAGCAGAGAGGAAGAACCGGACATTGATGGATGCAGCAAGGACCATGATGGCAGAGTTCAAGTCTCCCTACAACTTTTGGGCCAAAGCCATCAACACCGCGTGTCATGCATCTAATTGGCTCTACCTCCGCAAAGGCTTGAACAAGACTCCATATGAGATACTCACTGGTAACAAGCCCAACCTCAAGTACTTCCGGGTGTTCGGGTGTAAGTGTTTCATTCTCAAGAAAGGTGTCCGTTTGTCTAAATTTGAGGCTAGAGCTTATGAGGGCATATTTGTTGGTTATGCTACAAACTCTCATGCTTACTGTGTTCTCAATAAGTCCACGGGACTTACTGAGGAAACGTGTAACGTGGAGTTTGATGAGAATAACGGCTCCCAAGTGGAGCAAAGTGGTACTTGTGATGTAGGTGATGAAATTCCTCCCCAAGCCATAAGAAGAATGGGTGTTGGTCATATCCTACCCATTGAGGAACCCCTTGTGGCCGAAGGAGAAGGACAATGTTCCACTCAAGTGGAACCTTCACCAACCCAAGACCCACACGCTTCCGAAGAACAAAGTGAAGGCCCTCAACCTCAAGAACAAGACCAAGGGCAAGGTCAATCTCAAGATGGTGTTGTAACATCGAGTGATGCCCAAGGTAAAGTTCTCTCCTCCGAGCAAGTTCAAGATCAAGAGCTTCCTCGAGATCAAGAACAAGCTCAAGACGACGCTCAAGATGATCAAGTGACCACTCCTTGTCTCACCCCCGAGGAGGAATTGGAGCGTCGTGCCACCAAGATTGCTTCCAAGCTCTCCACCAAGGATCATCTCATGACAAATGTGCTTGGAAGCTTAAGAAAAGGGGCAAGCACTCGTATACAATTAGCAAACTATTGTGAACATCACGCGTTTGTCTCGTGTGTTGAACCCCAAAAGGTCTATGAGGCGCTGGAAGATCCGGATTGGCTCAATGCCATGCATGAAGAACTCAACAACTTTGAGCGCAACAAAGTGTGGAGATTGGTGCCAAGGCCAACGGAGAACCACAATGTCATTGGAACCAAGTGGATATTCAAGAACAAGCAAGATGCTCATGGGATTATCATTCGCAACAAGGCTCGCTTGGTAGCACAAGGCTACTCCCAAGTTGAGGGTATCGACTACGGTGAAACCTTTGCCCCCGTTGCTCGTCTAGAATCCATTCGCATGTTGATTGCATATGCTTCTCATCATAACTTTAAGTTACAACAAATGGATGTGAAGAGTGCTTTCCTTAATGGTCCGATTAATGAATTGGCATATGTCAAGCAACCCCTAGGGTTCGAGGATCCCTAATTTCCCGATCATGTGTATCAACTCGATAAGGCACTCTATGGCCTTAAACAAGCCCCACGTGCGTGGTATGACCACCTTACCGAGTTGTTACAAGACCGTGGTTTTGAAGTTGGGCTAATCGGCCCCACTCTTTTTACTAAGAAGGTCAAAGGGGAGTTGTTTGTGTGCCAATTATATGTTGATGATATTATCTTTGGTTCCCCTAACAAAGCTTTCAATGAGGAATTTGCCGCTCTCATGACCTCAAAGTTCGAGATGTCTTCCATGGGAGAGTTGAAGTTCTTTCTCGGGTTAGAAGTGAAGCAAAGGAGAGAAGGAACCTTCATCAACCAAGCCAAATACACTCAAGACATGCTCAAGAGATTCAAGCTAAGTGATGTCAAGCCGGCTTCCACTCCCATGCCCACCAAGTGCCAACTTGACATTGATCCCAATGGTAAAGCGGTGGATCAAAAGGTATATCGCTCCATGATTGGCTCCTTGCTTTACCTTTGTGCATCTAGACCGAATATCATGTTGAGTGTGGGAATTTGTGCACGGTTTCAAGACGCACCTAAGGAAAGTCACTTTGTGGCAGTCAAGCGAATCTTTCGATATTTGGCTCATACCCCAAACTTTGGCTTATGGTACCCAAGGGGAGAAAACTTCAAGCTTGTAGGTTATTCGGACTCGGATTGGGCGGGAGACAAAGTGGATAGGAAGTCCACTTCCGGAGGGTGTCAATTTCTTGGTTGCTCTTTGGTGAGTTGGTCTTCCAAGAAGCAAAGTTGCGTATCTCTCTCGTCCACGGAAGCAGAGTATGTGGCTGCCGGTAGTTGTTGTGCACAACTTCTATGGATGAGGCAAACTTTAAAGGATTACGGTGTCATTTGTGACAAAGTGCCTCTTTGGTGTGACAATGAAAGTACCATCAAGATCTCTCTCAACCCGGTGCAACACTTCAAGACGAAGCATATTGAGATTCGGTATCACTTCACCCGGGATCATATTAGGCGAGGGGAGATCGAGCTCAACTATGTCAACACTCTTGATAACCTTGCAGATATTTTCACGAAGCCTTTGGATGAAGCAAGATTTCGTGAGTTAAGGCATGAGCTAAATATCATTGATTCAAGCAATGTGACTTGAACCCTTGCACACCCCACCACACTCAACTTGTTGTCTAGTTTAGGTGTAGGCATGGACATAGGGGGAGTGTTGTTCTCTCAATGAACTTTCCCTCCCCCATAATGCATAAACTAATCAAACTCTTTCACATTAGCCATTTTGATGGTACTTGTGCTTCAAAGATGAGTGTTGGTCATGGGCCCAAGGTTAAAATCTTCACGGCGCCATATCTCTGAACTCAAACATAGGTGGCCTCAGCCACCGCCCTCTCTTGGAGAGGTTTGTCTTTGTCGGTTTTGTGTGTGTGTTGGTTCTCGCTTTCGTTTCGATTTCTTTTTCTTGAGCTAAGCCTTTTGGCCAATCCTCTTTGCGGCAGAGCGGTACTACCGTGGCGTGCACGGTACTACCGCCCACCCCAGCGGTACTACCGCTGCGGGGCGGGCAGTGGGGGTTATGTCGGGGCAGGGGGAGTTGTTTTCTCCCCCATACCCATTCGCCCCCACTCGCTTGTCTTCTTCGTCGCTCCAGCGACGCCTCGCTGCAGGAAGGCCTTGGCCTGCCGCCGTTTTGTGCCGTCCCTCTCCATTTCCTTCGGTGGAGTCGATCCCCACCACGTCCTCTTGCCATGGATGCCGTTATTGCCCCCGATCCCGTTCTCTCTTTGCCTAGATCTTGCATCTAGTTTTTAGGGGAAATAGGCATTGTTTTACTCATCTTTTGGCTAAGTCGAGGCTTGAGTAGGATGAAGATGGCTTCTAGGCCCTTTGTATTGAAGTTTGGTAGGATTATTTTTGAATTTGGCATCTCCGGTAGTGCCGGATCTGTCCACGGCAGTAAGGGAACCGCTTTTCCTCGTCTTGAGCGGTACTACCGCCCTCCTTGAGCGGTACTGCCACGCAAGCGGTACTGCCGGGGTTGGGTCGCGGTACTACCGCTACATGCCCAGTTCCATCATTTCCTACCATGTTTTGATCCTTGTTGCTTTGTTTGGTGGCTTATGCTCTTTCTTTCGTGTTGTTTCTTCTGCTCGTGTGTTTGGTTCCAGGTGATGATCATCCTGAGCAGCAGGTCCGCCGTGTCAATCCCGGTCGTGCAACGTCAAAGCGCTACCGCACATCTGAGTCAGCAGGTGGTTCCACTAGTGCTCCACCGCCGCCAGCGGGTGCTACCTCAAGTGCTCCACCACCGCCTCAGCTCACGAAGAGATCGGCAAGCAAGCCAAAGGGAAAGACTATGTCTGAGATGACTGCCAAGGAATTTTGGGCAAAGCGTCGCCGCAACCCCTATGAGGAAGACCAAGATCCCACTTTAGTCAACCGCCCGTTCTGGAACCGCTTTCAGTTCGCCATCTTCTTTGATGTGATCAAGGCTAAGAAGAATCACTTTGTTGATGTTCGTTCCATTGACACCGATCCTATGGAAAATGACCCTGAGTACTTTGGCGAAGCCCTTCAGATGCGCACTCAGTTGAACATTCTCAGAATCATGTAGTTCAACAAGGACTTTGATGCCGATATGATATGCCAATTCTATGCCACTATCCATCTTGGAACTGATGCAAAAAGGACTCTGACTTGGATGACAAATGGCTAGTTGCTCACTGTCACGTGGAAGGCCTTCATGGAGTTACTTGGGGTGGAAGATCACGGGCTTGAGAATCCAGTTGGCTTCCGTGCTCACCGCAATGTCACCTCCACTCACAAGCAAGCCCTCTGGCCCTACTGTTCTAAGAAGGTTAACCCCAAGACAAAGAAGGTAACCTATGAGCTGTCTACCTATATGGACATCCTTCACCGTGTCTTCCGAGAGACTCTTTTCCCTTGCATTGGGAATCTAGATATGGTCCACTCCTATCTCGTGGACATGCTTCTCTTCTGCCAGCATGAGAAGGAAGCAAACACTGGAGAGTCCCTGGACATTTCTCATGTTATGTGGTCTGAACTTCTTTCTGCCATTTCTGAGCGCAAGTGCCCGATCTATGGTCCTTTCATCATGCTGCTCATTGAGAAGGGCTGTGCACATCACTATCCCAGGACTACGCTGGAAATTGGAGAGTTGATTTCTCATGATATCAAGCGTCTGAGGAAGAAGGACAACTGGGGCACCCAAGCCCCTCGATCTGGTGATCCACCTTCTGAGGCTGACATGGAGACCGAGGACAAGGCTGAGGCCGACAAGGATGAGGACTATGAGCCCTCCGGTGTGGAGCCCTCATGGGCTAAGAGGATTAAGCGCAAGATGAAGAAACTTTTCTGCATGGAGTCTCATGGCCAGTACATGTCTCATGTCTCTGAGAAGAAGGCCCGCAGACGTCACAAGGAGCTCATGCGCCAGCTGGGTGCCACTGTTAACAGCGGATCTGAGGAGAGGATCACTGATGAGGAGTGGGTTCAACAGCATTGCCAGTGGACCGATTCAGACACAGAGCAGTTTCTGACCAATGATGGCGGTGCAGATGATCCCGCTGGGATGTGATGTTCGAGATCCTCAGCTTGCTATCACCTAGATCCGTAGCAACGCTCTTTGCCCTTTTGGTGTCTCGATGCCAAAGGGGGAGAGAGTTTAGGGATTTGTTTTGTTGCTGTTGCGAGTGTGTCTTTGTGGTTTGTGGTGTCGTTGTGTTTTCTCGCTGTTTGCTTTGTTTGGTTTTGTGCTAGTGAGACCTAAGTTCCAAACTTATGGTGTGAGACATATGCTACCTTATCTTTATCTTATCATTATCTATGTCTATCTAGTACTTTGGTATCTTATGAGTTGCATGCTTATCCTGTTATATACCCTACTCTCTTGTAACCTGTGCTTAGATTGTTGGACTATAAAATATAGGGGGAGTGTTGATCCTAATGTGTGTGTCTTGCATTCCAAAGGCACTACTAACTAGGTGCACACATTCAGGGGGAGCCCGTCTATATTTTGTAGTTCTAAGTATCTCTACTTTCATGCCTTATCCCTGTGCAAATCCCTGGTTGTCATCAATCCACCAAAAAGGGGGAGATTGTTAAGGCATATCTCTCTCAATGTAGTTTTGGTGATTGATGACAACATGTTTGCGGACTAACCGTGTGCTTTGAGCCTTTCAAAGATTCATCCTTTGGCATGAGCCAATTTCTTTCCCCTCAAGAGTGTTTTTCAAGAAGGTGTAGCTCCTTTGTTTCTTGTTTGGTGGACTAGTTTCGTAGGAGTCACCGTTCTATCAAGAGGGGGTACGCTTTGGTAAGGCTTGGGTGGAATCAACACGTACACATCCTTCTCTCACCCTCTGAGCTTTTCCGCTTCAACTAGAGAGCTCGTTCCCCTTGCAGTTGTGCTGATTTGTGTCCGAGCGGTAGTATCGCGGTACCCAGCGGTAGTACCGCTTGTGGTTCTCAGCCGCAGTACCGCTGCGGTACCAGGCTACTACCAGGTCGACTCGAGGGGGTCGCCCCTCGTGTTGGGTTGAGTGGCACTTTCCAGCGGTTGTAGAAGCGACAGTACCGCTCGAGGGCGGTAGTACCACCCTACCACCGCGGCAGTACCGCGCTGGGCACGTTTCCTGCCCTCTCTTCGAGCCCTCCCAGTCTGGGCGGTAGTACCGCAAGGGGGAGCGGTAGTACCGCTGGGTCCAGTGGTAGTACCGCTGCCACCTGCGGTAGTACCGCCCTGTGCGGGGCTGTTTTGGGGGGTAATGGTTGGATGGGATCCCCTTCTATAAAAGGGGGTCCTCTTCTTCTTCGTTGACTTACCTCTTCCCCCAAAAGCTCCATTAATGCTCTATGCTCCATTTTTGCCCGATCTCTCTCCCTAGCCAATCAAACTTGTTGATTTGCTCGGGATTTGTTGAGAAGGCCCCGATCTACACTTCCACCAAGATAAATTTGATTCCCCCACCAATCCCTAGCGGATCTTGTTACTCTTGGGTGTTTGAGCACCCTAGACGGTTGAGGTCATCACGGAGCCATAGTCCATTATGGTGAAGCTTCGCGGTGTTGTTGAGAGCCTCCGATTAAGTTGTGGAGATTGCCCCAACCTTGTTTGTAAAGGTCCGGTCGCCGCCTCCAAGGGCACCAATAGTGGAATCACGACATCTCGCATTGTGTGAGGGCGCGAGGAGAATACGGTGGCCCTGGTGGCTTCTTGGGGAGCATTGTGCCTCCACACCGCTCCAATGGAGACGTACTTCCCCTCAAAAGGAAGGAACTTCGGTAACACATCCTCGTCTTCACCATCTCCACTCTTGGTTATCTCGCACCTTTACTTGTGCAAGCTTATTAGTGTTACTTCTCTTGCTTGCTTGTGTGCTCGTTGTTGTTGCATCATATAGGTTGCTCACCTAGTTGCACATCTAGACAACCTAGTTTGATGCAAAGTTTAATTTGGTAAAGAAAAGCTAAAAATTGTTAGTTGCCTATTCACCCCCCTCTAGTCAACCATATCAATCCTTTCACACTAGTCTAAGTTACTATCTTCATAGTGTAAAGTAACATAGTAGCAGTGTCATAGATGTATTCATTTATTAGCTTGTAGACTCATCCTTCCTCGGGAAGCGCTATGTTACAGTAACATATTATGTTACTCTAAACACATCTCTTATTAACTACATGTCACATAAGCAAAATTTTCTTAGAGTGCGCTATGTTACTATCTAAGTTACTCCCACTATGACTAGCCTTATGAGAATTCCCCGGTCAGCTTATTAATCCCGCCAAGTGCAGCATAATGTATGGGAAAGCGTGTCTAGGAAACAACAGGAGAGTATACTTGTAGCTCTGCCCTCTTTTTTTGAGGAGAGATTTATGGGGCTGCCTAATCCTGATGGCTGAATGTTGAAAGCCCTCTTCTTTTGAGGAGAAATTTATGGGGCTGCCTACTCATGATGACCGAATGTTGAATTGTAAATTTCAAAACCTCCAAGCTCGTCTTACTAAGACAATTATTACACGGAGAGATATGTTATCTCTAGCAGAGAAAGAGATGATTTTTAAAGCGGTTGCGCAGGGTATCCCCACATATATGATGGGTGCGTTCAAGCTTCCCATGTCCATATCTGATGATTTAAACATGATGGTTCGAAAATTTTGGCGGGGATCGTCAAAGGGAAAGAGGAAAACACATTGCCATTATTTGCATAATATCATGAAACGTAAATTTTCAACCAAGCCCTGCTTGCTCGGTAGGCTTGGAGACTTCTAACCAAACATGATAGCCTTTGTGCATAGGTTCTAAAAAGCTCGCTACTATCCTGAAGTGTCTTGAGGACCCTGTCACCTGGAAGCTATCCAACATGTCTTAGAACTTCTAAAGAAGGGGTTGGAATGGCGAATTGGCAACGGCACACATATTCGAATTTGGTGCGATAGATGGCTACCCTGGGAGCCGTCGGGCTAGCTCACCTCGCCCCAAGGGAACAACAGGCCTCGCGGGTCACCGAGCTCTTGACGAGAATGACTCCTTGCAGATGGACCTCCTTCACCAACATTTTTCGTCGGTGGACATTGACGCCATCATCCACATCAAGATGTCCTCGCTGGCGCCGCGGAAAATACCGGCATCTTTATAATCCAGTCCGCATATCGCTTTGCCATGGACGAGCAAGGTACCGGATGGTCGCCGCACCATCTGTAAGACCATATGTCGGTGCCCTGCTCCCCTAAGGTACGCGTCTTCGCATGACGGGTGGTGTCAAACTCTCTTGCCACTTGGTCGAATAAATTTTCCAGCAACGTGGAACGTACTAATATTTGTCCCCTATGTGGTACGGAATGATGACTTCCATGCGATGTGTAGATGCCCATGTGCCAAGGATCTATGGTGTGCTATATCCAGAGAGTGGTCTTTCCCACTTCCCAGACTTCAACGCCTTATGCAACATGAGGCCAGAGTGGCTCTTCGGCGTGCCGGAGCCCCTTTCAGAAACGACTCGCAGGGTGGTGCTCATGACCTTTTGGCATTCTTGGCATGTCTGTAACGAGATCACACAAGAAAAAGAGCTGCCACCCATGGAGGCCTCCTTCAGATTCTTGCAACGCTACATCTCGTTGCTGATATGCATCAAAGATTATCCTCAAGGGAATATGGAGCGGGGGAAGATGGTGATCAGGACGCCAACTGTTCAAGGGACGCCCATACGTCATGCGGCCAAATTCACCGTCTTGACCCTTTGCACGTCTTTTAGCCGCATCTGGCCCCTTCCGTGGATTTTTTTCGGATCTGACCCTTTTCCTACCACCACTTGATGAAGCTATGTACCTAGGGTAGGGTCATAGGCCTGACCTAGACGCCCTCCCCAAGGTCATCGCCCTAAAGCCAGAAGCATTCGAAGGGTACCATCATCCACTCGACCAGAGACATTCCACTCAGAAAAATCATGACACTCGACCATCACAGTAACCACTCAACATACAAAAGACCTAAAGCCACTCTACACAACAACGGTCGGACGTTTACTCATAGACTTGATTATCATTTATATCACTTAATTGCTAGTGT
Source organism: Triticum aestivum (assembly GCF_018294505.1). Taxonomy (NCBI): domain Eukaryota; kingdom Viridiplantae; phylum Streptophyta; class Magnoliopsida; order Poales; family Poaceae; genus Triticum; species Triticum aestivum. Next base: position 208,897,745 of record NC_057812.1, read on the forward strand.
TACTATTAACGTTCCACTCTTAATGTACATTGAATCCTGTGTAACGGGGGAGAGCTAGAGTCCTGGTGCACTCTATATAAGCCACTCCCCTCCTCTGGGACAAGGGTTCACATCCTTTGTAAACACACACATATACACAATCCAGTCGACCGCCTCCGATCACCGAGATGTAGGGCTGTTACTTCCTCCGTGAAGGGCCTAAACTCGTAAACTCATGTGTACAACTACTCCATAGCTAGGATCTTGCCTCCTCATACCTACCCCCATTCTACCGTCAGTCTTAGACCCACTACAGTTGGCGCCCACCATGGGGCAGGTGTCTTAGCAGTTTGTTGGAGAAGTTGCAATTTTTCCGATTCCCATCATCATGGTTTCTAGCGGAGGATTGACTGAGGGCCGTGAGATCCGTCTTGGAGCGCTCGTCTTCATCGCTGATGGCTCCGCTTGGCTCCACGAGGCTCCACTCGACGTCGACGCGGTCCCCGTCCGCGGGGCGACGCACTTCCGCGCGTGCGTCCGTGGCATCCTTCTTCGACAGCCATCGACTTAGTTTCAGTCATCTCCTACGGCGTCCTCGCTCCTCGCTTCTCACCGGCGCAAGCGATCCGGTCGGTCACGACTTCAGCGGTGGGTGAGGCACGCGGTGGCCCGCCAATCGGCCACCCCACAAATCGCGGCGATCGAGCCCGATGAAACTCTCTACGGCCTGTTCGACCTGTCGACTAGCTCCGTCGAGACTGCATCTGAGTGCGACAGCAGTGATCCCGCGGCGGAAGTCTTGATGGTCAATGGACCGTGCAGTCCTCCTGGCTTCCCTCGCGACGATGGTGGCAATGGCGTCGGCGATCCGTCACGCGTCCACGAAGAGTACCGCCCCGAACCCCTCTCTTCGCAGCAGAGAGAAGATCTTCGCCGCCGCAATATGGATGCACTTCACACTCCTATCGTTGGAGAAACCCCCGAGGCCCGGGCCTTGGAGGAGGCGCGCCTGGCCAACTTGGCTGAGCGCACTCGACTGGAGAACCTCTAGCATGCACTCGACGAGCATGCTTGGCAGCGGATTCCTGAGTCCAGTCGATGACAACTTTTTCCGCCTCCGACTCAGGTATACCGAACTCCGATCCAGAATATCACAGCTGCAGCCCGAATAGCAGAGTCAATTCAGCCTTCCCAGTCAGAAGCTGACCGAGGTTTGATGTAGATCCGGGCTTTACTCCGGGCAGCAGGAGAGCAAAATACAACAATATCTCAGTCGCGGAATAGGATTCATAGCAGATCTGTGGTGGCAGACACTGTCCAATCTGCTTACAGCCCAAGATCACCTCCGCGACATGAGGGACGTGGGCACCGGCAGGATCAATACAGGAACCGTGAGCAATATGATCATCGACTCGACCATGATGACCGTCGTCGAGTGACCACGCCTCCTCCGAGGAGTGGGTCAGACGTGCATCGGCGGCAAGAGGACAAGCGCCCCCATAGCGGCGAACGAAGAATTCCAGTCGACCCCAGAGAGCCAGGCTTTGATGCGAGATCTATTCTCGTTCAAGGTCTGGTTGACAGGAACATGGCACACAGAGAGGGCCATGATAGAGATTATCCGACTGGAAGCAGGGTGCATGTTTCAGGTCCCGAGTGTTTCGGCATAGCCATCAGAGCAGCAGTGATTCCTCCCAACTTCAGGTTGGCGACTGGAGTCAACAAGTTCACTAGCGAGTTCAAGCCCGACACTTGGCTTGAGGACTACCGAGTGGCTGTGCAGATCGATGGCGGCAATGATGAAGTGGCCATGAAGCACCTTCCTTTGATGTTGGAGGGCTCAGCCAGAGCATGGTTGAATCAGTTAGCACCTGGCAGCATATATAGTTGGGAAGAACTTGCCCGAGTGTTTGTTAGAACCTTTGAAGGTACATGCAAAAGGCCGGCAGGGTTGACAGAGCTGCAGTCCTGTGTGCAGAAGCCGAATGAAACCTTGAGAGATTATATCCAAAGATGGATCACGTTGCACCATACAGTGGATAATGTGTCGGATCACCAAGCAGTTTGTGCCTTCAAGGAAGGTGTTAAGTACAGAGAGTTGAATCTGAAGTTCGGTCGGACATGAGATATGTCCCTGAGTCGAATGATGGAGATTGCCACCAAGTATGCCAATGGTGAAGAGGGAAGACCGACTCCGGAGTGGCAAGCACAAAATAGTCGCCCAAGAAACCGGAGGAGGGAATTCCAGTCGGAAACAGAAGCGCAAGGCTGAACCAGCTACTCCTGGTGAAGCTTTAGTTGTGGCCCAAGGGAAATTCAAGGGGAATCCCAAAGGGCCGTGGACTCCCACGAAAGTTAAAGATCAAGATGGGAATGATGTGTTGGATTTACCATGCCACATTCATACCAAAAAAGATGAAGAGGGGAATCTCATTTACCCTAAGCACACCACTCGACAGTGTCGTCTCTTGATCCAGCAGTTCCGAGAGAAACAACCCAAGGAGAAGGAAAAGGAGTCAGACAAGGGTGAGGAAAGGGAAGAAGATGATGATGGTTTTCCCAATGTCAATTTCACTCTGATGATTTTTGCTGATGTTGAGAGCAAAAGTCGATTGAAAGTTATTAATAGAGAGGTGAACATGGTTGCTCCGGCAACACCCAGTTATCTGAAGTGGTCCTAGACTGCCATCACATTCGACCAGTCGGATCATCCAGCACATATAGCCACCCCTGGGAGGCAAGCGCTGGTAGTCGACCCTGTTGTTGAAGGCACTCGACTAACTAAGGTACTGATGGACGATGGCAATGGTCTAAATATCCTTTATGCTGAAACTCTGAAAGGGATGGGCATTCAGATGTCCAAGCTTAGCGAAAGCAATATGAGTTTTCATGGAGTTATACCTGGCAAGAAGGCCCAGTCACTCGGCCAGATCGCCCTTGATGTGGTTTTTGGCGATTCCACGAATTACCGCAAGGAGAAGTTGACATTTGAAGTGGTGGACTTCAAGAGTGCTTACCATGCCATTCTGGGAAGGCCCGTTTATGCACGTTTTATGGCTCGACCATGTTATGTGTATCTCAAATTGAAGATGCCTGGTCCCAGAGGGGTGATCACTATCACTGGCAATCGCCAGAAGGCAGAAGAGTGCTTCCAGAAGGGCTCAAAAATTGCCGATGCACAAATGGCAGTAGTAGAATTGCAAGAGTACCAGGAAAATGCAGATCCGAGTGATTTGCTGCGAGCTAAGAAGCCTGCCATAGACTCTGCATTTCAGTCGTGTGGAGAAACGAAACCGATTCATATTCACCTGACCGATCCCAATGCTGCTCCCTGATACGTCTCCAACGTATCTATATTTTTTGATTGCTCCATGCTATATTATCTACTGTTTAAGACATTATTGGGCTTTATTATCCACTTTTATATTATTTTTGGGACTAGCCTATTAACCGGAGGCCCAGCCCAGAATTGCCGTTTTTTGCCTGTTTTAGGGTTTCGAAGAAAAGGAATATCAAACGGAGTCCAAACGGAATGAAACCTTCGGGAACGTGATTTTCTCAACAGATAAGACCCGGGAGACTTGGACCCTACGCCAAGGCACGTAACAGGAGGCCACGAGGTAGGGGGGAACGCCCTACCCTACCAGGCGCGCCCCCACCCTCGTGGGCCCCCTGTTGCTCCACCGACGCACTTCTTCCTCCTATATATATCCATGTACCCCAAACAATCAGGGCAGGAGCCAAAACCCTAATTCCACCACCGTAACTTTATGTATCCACGAGATCCCATCTTGGGGCCTGTTCCGGAGCTCCGCCAGAGGGGGCATCGATCATGAAGGGCTTCTACATCAACACCATAGCCCCTCCGATGAAGTGTGAGTAGTTCATCTCAGACCTACGGGTCCATAGTTAGTAGCTAGATGGCTTCTTCTCTCCTTTTGGATCTCAATACAATGTTCTCCCCCTCTCTTGTGGAGATCTATTCGATGTAATCTTCTTTTTGCGGTGTGTTGGTTGAGATCGATGAATTGTGGGTTTATGATCAAGTCTATCTATGAATAATATTTGAATCTTCTCAGAATTATTTTATGTATGATTGGTTATCTTTGCAAGTCTCTTTGAATTATCAGTTTGGTTTGGCCTACTAGATTGATCTTTCTTGCAATGGGAGAAGTGCTTAGCTTTGGGTTCAATCTTGCGGTGTCCTTTCCCAGTGACAGTAGGGGCAGCAAGGCACGTATTGTATTGTTGCCATCAATGATAACAAGATGGGGTTTTATTCATATTGCATGAGTCTATCCCTCTACGTCATGTCATCTTGCTTAAGGCGTTACTCTGTTTTTAACTTAATACTCTAGATGCATGCTGGATAGTGGTCAATGAGTGGAGTAATAGTAGTAGATGCAGGCAGGAGTCGGTCTACTTGTCTCGGACGTGATGCCTATATACATGATCATACCTAGATATTCTCATAACTATGCTCAATTCTGTCAATTGCTCAACAGTAATTTGTTCTCCCACCATAGAATACTTATGCTCTCGAGAGAAGCCACTAGTGAAACCTATGGCCCCCGGGTCTATCTTTATCATATTGTTCTCCTACTACTTTGCTATTTACTTTGCCTTTATTTTACTTTGCATCTTTATCATAAAAATACCAAAAATATTATCTTTATCATATCTATTAGATCTCACTCTCGTAAGTGGCCTCATAGGGATTGACAACCCCTATTTGCGTTGGTTGCGAGGATTTATTTGTTTTGTGCAGGTACGAGGGACTCGTGCGTAGCCTCCTACTGGATTGATACCTTGGTTCTCAAAAACTGAGGGAAATACTTACGCTACTTTGTTGCATCATCCCTTCCTCTTCGGGGAAAACCAACGCAGTGCTCAAGAGGTAGCACTCCCACTCATATTTCAACGACACTCGACAGCGAATTGGAAGAAGCGCTCATCGAGTTCCTCCGTGTGAATTGAGACATCTTTGCATGGAAACCTTCTGACATGCCGGGTGTACCCAGGGGACTGTCTGAGCATCGTTTGTGAGTCGACTCGAAAGTTAAACCTGTCAAGGAACATCTCCGACGGTCCGCCGTCCAGAAGAGAAAAGCAATTGGTGAGGAAGTGGCTCGGCTCCTGGCAGCTGAGTTCATCCGAGAAATCTACCACTTCGATTGGCTCGCCAATGTAGTCATGGTCCCCAAGAAGGACGATTCACTTTGCATGTGCATTGACTTCAAGCATATCAATCAGGCCTGCCCGAAAGATCATTTTCCTCTCCCCTGCATCGACCAAATCGTCGACTCAACTGCGGGGTGTGAGCGTTTGTCTTTTTTGGACGCCTATTCCGGGTACCATCAGATCTGACTACATGGACCTAATGAGATAAAACGGCTTTCATCACTGCATTCGGATGCTTCTGTTATGTCACCATGCCATTCGGCCTGAAGAATGCCGGAGCCACATTCATGAGGATGATCCAGAAGTGTATGCTCACTCAAATCAGTCGGAATGTGGAAGCATACATGGATGACATTGTGGTCAAGTCACGTAAGGGTTCCGACCTACTGGCTGACCTTGCTAAAACCTTTGCCAACCTTAGAAGATATGATATCAAGCTCAATCCATCAAAGTGCACATTCGGAGTGCCTGGCGGAAAGTTACTCGGTTTCCTCATTTCCGAACGAGGGATCGACGCTAATCCAGAGAAAGTTGGTGCTATACTTTGGATGAAATGCCCTGTGCGTGTGCATGATGTCCAGAAGCTTACTGGTTGCTTGGCCGCCTTGAGTCGATTCATTTCTCGCCTCGGTGAAAAGGCATTGCCTCTTTACCGACTGATGAAGAAGTCTGATAAGTTCGAGTGGACTCCCGAAGCTGATGCAGCGTTTGCAGAGCTCAAAGCCCTGCTTTCCACCCAGCCGGTGCTCGCTGCACCAATCAGCAAAGAGCCTTTACTGCTTTATATTGCAGCCACTGGACAAGTTGTCAGTACAGTACTCACGGTCGAGCGGGAAGAAGAAGGAAAAGCTTATAAAGTTCAGCGCCCAGTATATTATGTTTCTGAAGTTCTGACTCCATCGAAGCAAAGATATTTGCACTATCAGAAGCTTGTTTATGAGATTTACATGACCACGAAGAAGGTTGCACACTATTTCTCTTATCATTCCATTACAGTCATCAGTGACGCTCCATTATCAGAGATTCTGAAGAACAGAGATGCAACTGGTCGAGTGGCGAAGTGGGCGATTGAACTCCTTCCCCTGGACATCAAGTTTGAGACAAAGAAAGCTATCAAGTCCCAAGCAATAGCAGATTTCCACGCCGAGTGGATCGAATAGCAACTTCCAGCCCAAATTCACTCGGAGCATTAGACCATGTTCTTTGATGGCTCCAAGATGCTGAATGGATCTGGTGCGGGGGTGGTGTTGGTATCCCCCCGTGGTGACAAACTCAGTTATTTTCTCCAGATTCACTTTGACTCTTCCAACAACGAGGCCGAATATGAAGCACTCTTGTACGGGTTGCGTATGGCCATTTCACTCGGCGTCTGTCGCCTCATGGTCTATGGCGACTCGGATTTAGTGGTAAATCAGGTGATGAAGGAGTGGGACGTTAGAATCCCAGCTATGACTGGTTATTGCAATGCAGTGAGAAAGTTAGAAAAGAGGTTTGAGGGGTTGGAGCTCCATCACATACCCCGACTGAAAAATCAAGCAGCTGATGTTCTAGCAAAGGTAGGTTCCAAGAGGGAAGCCATTCCTAGCAATGTGTTCCTGGAACATATTCATACACCTTTAGTTCAAGAATATCCTTTCACCGAAGAGCCCCCACAACCAAAGAGTGCCACTGATCCGACTGAAATCGAGGTCCCAGCCATGGTCGATTTGATCATGGAGGTTTGGGTCATCACTCCCGATTGGACAGTACCATATATCGCGTACATTCTTAGAAAAGAATTCCCAAAGGACGAAGAAGAGGCTCGATAGATCGTCTGCCGATCCAAAGCCTTTACCGTGATAAGAGGACAGTTGTTTAGAGAAAGTGCGACTGGAGTCTGCCAGAAAGGCATAACACCTAAAGAAGGTCGAGTGATCCTCAATGACATCCACTCGGGGACCTGTGGTCACCATGCGTCCTCTCGGACCATTGTGGCCAAAGCATACCGAGCGGGATTTTACTGGCCACGAGAAAATGAGATGGCAAAAGAAATAGTCGACAAATGTGAAGGTTGCCAGTTTTACTCCAACATGTCTCACAAGCCTGCGTCGGCCCTGAAGACCATTCCACTCGTCTGGCCTTTTTCTGTTTGGGGATTGGATATGGTTAGACCTCTGAGGACTGGTAGGAGCGGATTCACTCATGTGCTTGTAGCAGTTGACAAGTTCACCAAATGGATTGAAGCCAAGCCTATCAAGAACCTTGAAGCCAGCACTGCTGTCAGCTTCATCAGAGAGTTAACATTCAGATATGGTGTTCCACATAGCATCATCACTGACAATGGGTCAAACTTCGATTCTGATGAGTTTAGGACTTTCTGTGCTTCTCAAGGTACTCGAGTCGACTATGCTTCAGTCGCCCACCCCCAGTCGAATGGGCAAGCTGAAAGAGCAAATGGATTGATTCTGAAAGGACTAAAACCCCGACTGATGCGTGATCTGCTACCTCTTGAGCACTACGTTGGTTTTCCCCGAAGAGGAAGGGATGATGCAGCAAAGTAGTGTAAGTATTTCCCTTAGTTTTTGAGAACCAAGGTATCAATCCAGTAGGAGGCTATGCGCGAGTCCCTCATACCTGCACAAAACAAATAAATCCTCGCAACCAACACGAATAGGGGTTGTCAATCCCTACACGGCCACTTACGAGAGTGAGATTTGATAGATATGATAAGATAATATTTTTGGTATTTTTGTGATAAAGAAGCAAAGTAAAATAAAGGCAAAGTAAAAAGCAAAGGAAATAACTAAGTAGTAGGAGATTAATATGATAAAGATAGACCCGGGGGCCATAGGTTTCACTAGTGGCTTCTCTCGAGAGCATAAGTATTCTACGGTGGGTGAACGAATTACTGTTGAGCAGTTGGAAGAATTGAGCATAGTTATGAGAATATCTAGGTATGATCATGTACATAGGCATCACGTCCGAGACAAGTAGACAAACTCATGTCTGCATCTACTACCATTACTCCACTCATCGACTGCCATCCAGCATGCATCTAGAGTATTAAGTTAAAAACAGAGTAACGCCTTAAGCAAGATGACATGATGTAGAGGGATAAACTCATGCAATATGATGAAAACCCCATCTTGTTATCCTCGATGGCAACAATACAATACGTGCCTTGCTGCCCCTACTGTCACTGGGAAAGGACACCGCAAGATTGAACCCAAAGCTAAGCACTTCTCCCATTGCAAGAACGATCAATCTAGTAGGCCAAACCAAACTGATAATTCGAAGAGACTTGCAAAGATAACCAATCATACATAAAAGAATTCAGAGAAGATTCAAATATTTTTCATAGATAGACTTGATCATAAACCCATAATTCATCGGTCTCAACAAACACACCGCAAAAAGAAGATTACATTGAATAGTTCTCCACAAGAGTGGGGGAGAACATTGTATTGAGATCCAAAAAGAGAGAAGAAGCCATCTAGCTAATAACTATGGACCTGTAGGTCTGAGGTAAACTACTCACACTTCATCGGAGGGGCTATGGTGTTGATGTAGAAGCCATCCATGATCGGTGCCCCCTCCGGCGGAGCTCCGGAACAGGCCCCAAGATGGGATCTCGTGGATACAGAAAGTTGCGGCGGTGGAATTAGGTTTTCGGCTCCGTATCTGATTGTTTGGTGGTACATAGGTATATATAGGAGGAAGGAATACGTCGGTGGAGTAACAGGGGGCCCACGAGGGTGGAGGGCGCGCCTGGGGGGGGGGGGTAGGCGCGCCCCTACCTCGTGGCCTCCTCTTTTGTGTCTTGACATAGGGTCCAAGTCTCCTGGGTCTTGTTCGTTGAGAAAATCACGTTCCCGAAGGTTTCATTCCGTTTGGACTCCGTTTGATATTCCTTTTCTTCGAAACCCTAAAACAGGCAAAAAACAACAATTCTGGGCTGGGCCTCCAGTTAATAGGTTAGTCCCAAAAATAATATAAAAGTGGATAATAAAGCCCAATAATGTCCAACATAGTAGATAATATAGCAAGGAGCAATCAAAAATTATAGATACGTTGGAGACGTATCAAGCATCCCCAAGCTTAATTCCTGCCCGTCCTCGAGTAGGTAAATGATAAAAACAGAATTTTTGATGCGGAGTGCTACTTGGCATAATTTTAATGTAATTCTTCTTAATTGTGGTATGAATATTCAGATCCAAAAGATTCAAGACAAAAGTTTAATATTGACATAAAAATAATAATACTTCAAGCATACTAACAAAGCAATTATGTCTTCTCAAAATAGCATGGCCAAAGAAAGTTATCCCTACAAAATCATATAGTCTGGCTATGCTCCATATTCACCACACAAATTATTTAAATCATGCACAACCCCGATGACAAGCCAAGCAATTGTTTCATACTTTTGGTGTTCTCTAACTTTTTCAATCTTCACGCAATACATGAGCGTGAGCCATGGACATAGCACTTATAGGTGGAATAGAATGGTGGTTGTGGAGAAGACAAAAAGGAAGAAGATAGTGTCACATCAACTAGGCGTATCAACGGGCTATGGAGATGCCCATCAATAGATATCAATGTGAGTGAGTAGGGATTGCCATGCAACAGATGCACTAGAGCTATAAGTATATGAAAGCTCAAAAAGAAACTAAGTGGGTGTGCATCCAACTTGCTTGCTCATGAAGACCTAGGGCATTTTGAGGAAGCCCATCATTGGAATATACAAGCCAAGTTCTATAATGAAAAATTCCCACTAGTATATGAAAGTGATAACATAGGAGACTCTCTATCATGAATATCATGGTGCTACTTTGAAGCACAAGCGTGGTAAAAGGATAGTAGCATTGCCCCTTCTCTCTTTTTCTCTCATTTTTTATTTGGGCCTTTTCTCCTTTTTTGTGGCCTCTTTTTTTCATCCGAAGTCTCATCCCGACTTGTGGGGGAATCATAGTCTCCATTATCCTTTCCTCACTGGGACAATGCTCTAATAATGATGATCATCAAACTTTTATTTTCTTACAACTCAACAATTACAACTCGATACTTAGAACAAAATATGACTCTATATGAATGCCTCCAGCGGTGTACCGGGATATGCAATGACTCATGAGTGACATTTATGAAAGAATTATGAATGGTGGCTTTGCCACAAATATGATGTCGACTACATGATCATGCTAAGCAATATGACAATGATGGAGTGTGTCATAATAAACGGAACAGTGGAAAGTTGCATGACAATATATCTCGGGATGGCTATGGAAATGCCATAATAGGTTGGTATGTTGGCTGTTTTTAGGAAGGTATATGGTGGGTGTACGATACCGGCGAAAGGTGTGTGGTATTAGAGAGGCTAGCAAAGGTGGAAGGGTGAGAAAAGTGCGTATAATCCATGGACTCAACATTAGTCATAAAGAACTCATATACTTATTGCAAAAATCTACAAGTTATCAAAGCAAAGTATTACGCGCATGCTCCTAGGGGGATATATTGGTAGGAAAAGACCATCGCTCGTCCCCGACTGCCACTCATAAGGAAGACAATCAAAAAATAAATCATGCTCAGACTTCATCACATAACGGTTCACCAGACGTGCATGCTATGGGAATCACAAACTTTAACACAAGAATTCTTAAAATTCACAACTACTCAACTAGCACAACTTTAATATCACCATCTTCATATCTCAAAACAATTATCAAGCTTCAAACTTCTCATAGTATTCAACACACTCATACGAAAGTTTTATTATTAATCTTGTATACCAAGCATATTAGGATTTTAAGCAAATTACCATGCTATTTAAGACTCTCAAAATAATCTAAGTGAAGCATGAGAGATCAATAGTTTCTATAAAACAAGTCCACCACCGTGCTCTAAAAGATATAAGTGAAGTACTAGAGCAAAACTATATAACTCAAAAGATATAAGCGAAGCACATAGAGTATTCTAACAAATTCCAAATCATGTATGGCTCTCTCAAATGGTGTGTACAGCAAGGATGATTGTGGTAAACTAAAAATTAAAGACTCATATCATTCAAGATTCTCCAAGCAAAACACATATCATGTGGCAAATAAAAATATAGCTCCAAGTAAAGTTACCGATAGAAGTAGACGAAAGAGGGATGCCTTCCGGGGCATCCCCAAGCTTTGGCTTTTAGGTGTCCTTAGATTATCTTGGGGGTGCCATGGGCATCCCCAAGCTTAGGCTCTTTCCACTCCTTGTTCCATAATCCATCAAATCTTTACCCAAAACTTGAAAACTTCACAACACAAAACTTAAAGTAGAAAATCTCGTGAGCTCCGTTAGCGAAAGAAAACAAAAGACCACTTCAAGGTACTGTAATGAACTCATTCTTTATTTATATTGGTGTTATAACTACTGTATTCCAACTTCTCTATGGTTTATAAACTATTTTACTAGCCATAGATTCATCAAAATAAGCAAACAGCACACGAAAAACAGAATCTGTCAAAAACAGAACAGCTTGTAGTAATCTGTAGCTAGCGCAAGATTTGGAACCCCAAAAATTCTAAAATAAATTTCTGGACGTGAAGAATTTATCTATTAATCATCTTCAAAAAGAATTAACTAAATATCACTTTCCAAAAAAATGGCAGCAGTTCTCGTGAGCGCTAAAGTTTCTGTTTTTTACAGCAAGTGTAACAAGACTCTCCCCAAGTCTTTCCAACGGTTCTACTTGGCACAAACACTAATTAAACACAAAAAACACAGCCAAAACATAGGCTAGATAAATTATTTATTGAATAAAAGCAAGTAAAAATATTGGGTTGTCTCCCAACAAGCGTTTTTGTTTAAAGCCTTATAGCTAGGCATTGACAATTTTAATGATGCTCACATGAAAGACAAGAATTGAAGCATAAAAGGAGCATCATAAAGCATGTGACAAACACATCTAAGTCTAACATACTTCCTATGCATAGGCATCTTATAGGTAAACAAATTATCAAGGCAAGCAAAAACTAGCATGTGCAAGGAAGAGGAAAGAAACAATAGCAATCTCAACATAACGAGAGGTAATTTAATAACATGAAAATTTCTACCACCATATTTTCGTTTCTCGTAATAATTACATGTAGGATCATAAGAAAATTCAACAAAATAGCTATCACATAAAATATTTTCAACACGATCCACATGCATTCAAAGTTGACACTCTTCCAAAATAGTGGGATTAACATTAACTAAAGTCATGACCTCTTCAAACCCACTTTTATCAAAAACTTCATAAGATTGAACATTATCAAAATATGTGGGATATAAAGTTGACACTCTTCCAAACCCACTTTCAGTATTATTGCAAACACTATTATCAATCTCATAATCATCATGGGGAGTAAATAAATTTTCAAGGTCAAAAGAAGAATCACCCCAATCATGATCATTGCAACAAGTAGAGGACATAGCAAAACTAGCATCCCCAAGCTCAGGGTTTTGCATATTATTAGCACAATTTATGTAAATAGAGTTTATAACAAAATCATTGCAATCATGCTTTTTATTCAAAGATCTATCGTGAATCACTTCATAAAGTAATTCATCACACTTTTCAGATTCACGAATTTGAAGCAAAACCTCATAAAGATAATCTAGTGCACAAAACTCACTAGTAATTGGTTCATCATAATTGGATCTCTTAAAAAGATTAGAAAGTGGATGAGGATCCATAGATATTAGGTTCTCTATTTAGTAATAAATAAACAACTATTCCAACCATACGAGCAAACAAGAAATAGGAAAAAAGGCAAAAAGGGAAAGAGAGGGAGGATGAAGAGAGAGAGAGAGGGCGAATAAAACGGCAAGGGTGAAGTGGGGGAGAGGAAAACAAGAGGCAAATGGCAAATAATTTAATGCGGGAGATAAGGGTATGTGATGGGTACTTGGTATGTTGACTTTTGCATAGACCTCCCCAGCAACGGCGCCAAAAATCCTTCTTGCTACCTCTTGAGCACTGCGTTGGTTTTCCCCGAAGAGGAAGGGATGATGCAGCAAAGTAGCGTAAGTATTTCCCTTAGTTTTTGAGAACCAAGGTATCAATCCAGTAGGAGGCTACACGCGAGTCCCTCGTACCTGCACAAAACAAATAAATCCTCGCAACCAACGCGAGTAGTGGTTGTCAATCCCTACACGGCCACTTACGAGAGTGAGATCTGATAGATATGATAAGATAATATTTTTGGTATTTTTGTGATAAAGATGCAAAGTAAAGTAAAGGCAAAGTAAAAAAGCAAAGGAAATAACTAAGTAGTAGGAGATTAATATGATAAAGATAGACCCGGGGGCCATAGGTTTCACTAGTGGCTTCTCTTGAGAGCATAAGTATTCTATGGTGGGTGAATGAATTACTGTTGAGCAATTGACAGAATTGAGCATAGTTATGAGAATATCTAGGTATGATCATGTATATAGGCATCACGTCCGAGACAAGTAGACCGACTCCTGCCTGCATCTACTACTATTACTCCACTCATCGACCGCTATCCAGCATGCATCTAGAGTATTAAGTTAAAAACAGAGTAATGCCTTAAGCAAGATGACATGATGTAGAGGGATAAACTCATGCAATATGATGAAAACCCCATCTTGTTATCCTCGATGGCAACAATACAATACGTGCCTTGCTGCCCCTACCGTCACTGGGAAAGGACACCGCAAGATTGAACCCAAAGCTAAGCACTTCTCCCATTGTAAGAAAGATCAATCTAGTAGGCCAAACCAAACTGATAATTCGAAGAGACTTGCAAAGATAACCAATCATACATAAAAGAATTCAGAGAAGATTCAAATATTGTTCATAGATAGACTTGATCATAAACCCATAATTCATCGATCTCAACAAACACACCGCAAAAAGAAGATTACATCGAATAGTTCTCCACAAGAGTGGGGGAGAACATTGTATTGAGATCCAAAAAGAGAGAATAAGCCATCTAGCTAATAACTATGGACCCGTAGGTCTGAGGTAAACTACTCACACTTCATCGGAGGGGCTATGGTGTTGATGTAGAAGCCATCCATGATCGGTGCCCCCTCCGGCGGAGCTCCGGAACAGGCCCCAAGATGGGATCTCGTGGATACAGAAAGTTGCGGCGGTGGAATTAGGTTTTCGGCTCCGTATCTGATCGTTTGGTGGTACATAGGTATATATAGGAGGAAGGAATACGTCGGTGGAGCAACAGGGGGCCCATGAGGGTGGAGGGCGCGCCTGGGGGGGGGGGGGGTAGGCGCGCCCCCTACCTCGTGGCCTCCTCTTTTGTGTCTTGACGTAGGGTCCAAGTCTCCTGGGTCTTGTTCGTTGAGAAAATCACGTTCCCGAAGGTTTCATTCCGTTTGGACTCCGTTTGATATTCCTTTTATTCGAAACCCTAAAACAGGCAAAAAACAACAATTTTGGGTTGGGCCTCCGGTTAATAGGTTACTCCCAAAAATAATATAAAAGTGGATAATAAAGCCCAATAATGTCCAAAACAGTAGATAATATAGCATGGAGCAATAAAAAATTATAGATACGTTGGAGATGTATCATGATCTCAAACACGCAGCAGGAGCCTGGGTCAATGAACTTCCATCGGTATTGTGGGGACTGAGGACAACTCCCAATCGGTCGAGTGGCAGAACTCCCTTTTTCTTGGTTTATGGAGCCGAAGTTGTACTTCCAAGTGACTTGCTCCACAATGCGCCCCGAGTCGAGCTTTTCTCAGAAGAAGAAGCAGAACAGGAACGACAAGATGCAATTGATCTCCTGGAGGAAGAAAGGGAGATGGCCTTGATCCGATCGACCATTTATCAGCAAGATCTCCATCGATTCCACGCCAGAAACGTAAGGGGTCGAGCATTTCAAGAGGGAGACTTGGTTCTTCGAGTGGATCAGCAGAAGCCACACAAGCTTCCGCCTTCCTGGGAAGGCCCCTTCGTTGTCACCAGAGTGCTCCACAATGGAGCGTACCACCTCTATAATGTAGAGCACAAGAAAGACGAGCCGCGCACTTGGAATGCGGAGCTACTCCGCCCCTTTTATACTTAAGCACTCAGTCTATTGAGATGTAATAAGAAGCACATTTGTAGTTTGTTTATCAAAGACAAGAGTTTTACAGTCTTCTAAAATGATTGTCGATTACTTACCTTTGTGTCTAAAATCCCCCAGTGGGTGGATTAGCTGCGAATCCGTTCACCTAAGTTTTTAAAAAAAATCCTATTGAGTGGTGAGCAAGCCTCCCACTCGGAGGCTTAGCTGCGAATCCATTTGCCTAAGTTCAAAAATCCTACTGAGTGACGAGCAAGTCTCTCACTGGGGGGTTTACTGCAGTCCAGTACTCGCCTAAGTTTAAAAAAAATCCTACCGAGTGGCAAGCAAGTCTCTCACTCGGAGGCTTAGCTGCAATCCAGTACTCGCCTAAGTATTAAAAATCCAACTGAGTGGCGAGCAAGTCTCTCACTCAGGGGCTTAGCTGCAGTCCAGTACTCGCCTAAGTATTAAAAATCCTACCAAGTGGTGAGCAAATCTCTCACTCGGGGGCTTAGCTGCAGTCCAGTACTCGCCTAAGTTGTAAATCCTACCGAGTGACGAGCAAGTCTCTCACTCGGGGGCTTACCTGCAGTCCAATACTCGCCTAAGTTGTAAAAATCCTACCGAGTGATGAGCAAGCCTCCCACTCGGAGGCTTAGCTGCGAATTCGTTCGCCTAAATACTAAAAATCCTACCGAGTGATGAGCAAACATCACACTCGGGGGCTTAGCTGCAGTCCAGTACTCGCCTGAGTTGTAAAAATCCTACCGAGTGATGAGCAAACCTCACACTTAGGGCCTTAGCTGCAGTCCAGTACTCGCCTAAGTTGTAAAAATCCTACCGAGTGATGAGCAAACCTCACACTCGGGGGCTTAGCTGCAGTCTAGCACTCGCCTAAGTTTTAAAAACCCTACTGAGTGATGAGCAAACCTCACACTCGGGGTGAGGGATTCTTGGATTAGGGGGTCTCCGGACAGCCGGACTATATCCTTTGGCCGGACTGTTGGACTATGAAGATACAAGATTGAAGACTTCGTCCCGTGTCCGGATGGGACTCTCCTTGGCGTGGAAGGCAAGCTTGGTAGTACGGATATGTAGATCTCCTCCCTTGTAACCAACTCTGTGTAACCCTAGCCCCCTCCGGTGTCTATATAAACCGGAGGGTTTAGTCCGTAGGACAAGGACAATCATACCATAGGCTAGGTTCTAGGGTTTAGCCTCTATGATCTCGTGGTAGATCAACTCTTGTAATACTCATATCATCAAGATCAATCAAGCAGGACATAGGGTATTACCTCCATCAAGAGGGCCTGAACCTGGGTAAACATCGTGTCCACCGCCTGCTGTTACCATCCGCCTTAGACGCACAGTTCGGGACCCCCTACCCGAGATCCGCCGGTTTTGACACCAACATTGGTCTTTCATTGAGAGTTCCACTGTGTCGTCATCGTAAGGCTTGATGGCTCCTTCGATCATCGGTAACGATGCGGTCCAGGGTGAGGCTTTCCTCCCCGGAAAGATCTTTGTATTCGGCAGCTTCGCACTGCGGGCCAACTTGCTTGGCCATCTGGAGCAGATCGAGAGCTACACCCCTGGCTGTCTGGTCAGGTTTGGAAACTTAAACTACACTGCCGACATCCGCGGTGACTTGATCTTCGACGGATTCGAGCCCATGTCAGGTGCGCCGCACGATCGCGACGAGCATGATTTAGCTCTGCCGCCAGACAGTGTTCGGGAGATCACACCCGCAACTACTCCAGTCTTCAATCCGGAGCAAATTGCGCCATCCAAGGACAGGTGGATAGACCCCGCCGTGGAGGCTGCACTCTCAGTGGCGATGGAGCCGGATACTGACTTCACCCCTTACAAGAGCCGTGTTGCCAAACCACTGGATTCGTCTCCGGCCATGGACTCCGAGCCGCCTACGCCCATGCCTATCGAATCCGATTGGGCGCCGATCATGGAGTTCACCTCCGCGGATATCTTTCAGCACTCACCTTTTGGTGACATGCTAAATTCATTAAGGTCTCTCTCCTTGTCAGGAGAACCTTGGCCGAACTTTGTCCGACTAGAATGGGATGCAGACGACGAAGAAATTCGCTCCCCACCAACCACCCACTTAGTAGCCACTATCGATGATTTAACCGACATGCTCGACTTCGACTCTGAAGACATCGATGGTATGGACGACGATGCAGGAGACGAACAGGAATCATCGGACACAGGGCGCTGGAACGCCACCCCATCATATGATATATACATGGTGGACACCCCCAAATAAGACAATGGCGATGAGACAACGGGGGATGACCCCTCCAAGAAGCAACCCAAGCGCCGACGTCAGCGGCGCCGCTCTAAGTCCTGCCATAGCAAAAGTAGTGATACTGGCACAAGAGACAATAACACTCCGGGTAGTGCCGAAGACGACAACAATCCCCTCCAGCACGATCTAGAGCGGGAGGGTGAACTAGCTAGCCCTCCAGAGCAGGCATCCGATGGATAATCGGAGGAGGACAATTACATGCCTCTCTCCGAAGACGAGGTGAGCCTCGATGACGAAGAATTTATCGTGCCTGAGGATCCCGTCGAGCAGGAGCGCTTCAAGCGCCGGCTTATGGCCACGACAAATAGCTTGAAGAAAAAGCAACAACAGCTTCAAGCTGATCAAGATTTGCTAGCAGACAGATGGACCGAAGTCCTTGCGACCGAGGAATACGAACTCGAGCGCCCCTCCAAGAGTTACCCAAAGTGCAGGTTGCTACCTCACCTCGAGGAGGAAGCATTGAAACCTACATCACCAGTGTACGATGCGGCTGACCGTCCACATCATGGCCGAGCCAGAGAGGTGTTTCAGCCTGAAGTTCAGCCTGCAGCCCGCCACCACAAAAATACCAAGGCCCGGGGCAACACACGGGACCTGCGAGACGTATTGGAAAGTAGGGAAAAACATGCAAGGTCGATATACGAGTCATGGGGGCGCACGCCAACGCGCGACGATGACCGTCACGCCGGATACACTAAAGGTAAATCTGGCCGGGCCGAATACAGCAAACAAGACTCATATGAACTGCGTCGTAATATAGCCCGGCACAGAGGCGCCACACACCCCCTATGCTTCACTGATGAAGTTATGGATCACGAATTCCCGGAGGGTTTTAAACCCGTAAATATTGAATCGTATGATGGTACAAAAGATCCCGCTGTACGGATTGAGGATTTCCTCCTCCACATCCACATGGCTCGCAGTGATGATCTGCATGCCATCAAGTACCTCCCACTAAAACTCAAAGGACCAGCTCGACATTACTGAATAGCTTGCCAGCAAACTCCGCCGGCAGTTGGGAGGATTTGGAAGACACATCCCTTGACAACTTCCAGGGCACTTATGTGCGACCACCGAATGCTGATGACTTGAGCCATATAACTCAGCAGCCCGGGGAGTCGGCCAGGCAATTCTGGACATGGTTCCTAACTAAGAAAAACCAAATTGTTGACTGTCCGGATGCAGAGGCCTTAGCGACATTCAAGCATAACATCCATGACGATTGGCTCGCCCGGCACCTCGGCCAGGAGAAGAAGAAGTCTATGGCAGCCCTCACAACACTCATGGCCCACTTTTGCGTGGGCGAGGAGAGCTGGCTGGCTCGCAGCAACAACACATCAAGGAATCCGGGCACTTCGAATACCAAAGATGCCAACGGCAGACCACGTCGTAACAGACAAAAGCGCCGCAACAACGGCAATACCGCCGGTGATACGACAGTCAATGCCGGATTCAGAGGCTCTAGATCCGGTCAGCGGAAAAAGCCATTTAAAAGAAGTACTCCGGGCCCGTCCAGTTTGGACCGCATACTCTGTCGCTCGTGTCAAATCCACGGCACCCCTGATAAGCCAGCCAATCACACCAACAGAGATTGTTGGGTGTTCAAGCAGGCCGGCAAGTTGAATGCCGAAAACAAGGACAAGGGGCTGCATAGTGATGATGAGGAGGAGCCCCGGCCGCCAAACACGGGAGGACGGAAGAGGTTCCCCCCACAAGTGAAGATGGTGAACATGATATACGCAACCCACATTCCCAAGAGGGAACAGAAGCGTGCACTAAGGGACGTCTATGCGATGGAGCCTGAGGAAGTCCTGGATTAGGGGGTCTCCGGACAGCCGGACTATATCCTTTGGCCGGACTGTTGGACTATGAAGATACAAGATTGAAGACTTCGTCTCGTATCCGGATGGGACTCTACTTGGCGTGGAAGGCAAGCTAGGCAATACGGATATGGATATCTCCTCCTTTGTAACCGATCTTGTGTAACCCTAACCCTCTCTAGTGTCTATATAAACCGAAGGGTTTTAGTCCGTAGGACAACAGCCATAACATACAATCATACCATAGGCTAGCTTCTAGGGTTTAGCCTCTCTGATCTCGAGGTAGATCTACTCTTGTACTACCCATATCATCAATATTAATCAAGCAGGACGTAGGGTTTTACCTCCATCAAGAGGGCCCGAACCTGGGTAAAACATTGTGTCCCCTGCCTCCTGTTACCATCCGGCCTAGACGCACAGTTCGGGACCCCCTACCCGAGATCCGCCGGTTTTGACACCGACATTGGTGCTTTCATTGAGAGTTCCTCTGTGTCGTCGCCGTTAGGCTTGATGGCTCCTACTATCATCGATAGCGATGCGGTCCAGGGTGAGACTTTTCTCCCTGGACAGATCTTCGTATTCGGCAGCTTTGCACTGCGGGCTAATTCGCTTGGCCATCTGGAGCAGATTGAAAGCTACGCCCCTGGCCGTCAGGTCAGATTTGGAAGTTTGAACTACACGGCCGACATCCGCGGAGACTTGATCTTTGACGGATTCGAGCCACAGTCGGACGCGCCGCACTGTCACGATGGGTATGACCTAGCTCTGCCGCCAAACAGTACCCCAGAGGCCGCGCCCGCATAAGCTCTGACCCTTAGCTCAGAGCCAACTGCGCCAATCAAGGACAGGTGGTTAGAAACCGCCTCAGGGGCTGCAGTCTCAACGGTGATTGAGCCGAACACCAGCCTAATCCTCTGCGAAGCCCGTGATTCCAAGGTGCCGGACTCTTTTCTGGACTCCGAACCGTCCGCGCCCCTGCCTATCGAATCCGATTGGGCGCCGATCATGGAATTCACCGCCGCGGATATCTTTCAGCACTCGCCCTTCGGCGACATTCTGAATTCACTAAGGTCTCTCTCTTTGTCAGGAGAGCCCTTGCCGGACTATGGCCAACATGATTGGGATGCGGACGACGAAGAAATTCGACGCCCACCCACCACCCACTTCGTAGCCACTATCGATGATTTAACCGACATGCTCGACTTCGACTCCGAAGACATCGACGGTATGGACGACGATGTAGGAGACGAACATGAACCAGCGCCTATAGGGCACTGGAAAGCCACCTTGTCATATGACATATACATGGTGGATACACCCAAAGAAGGCAATTGCGATGAGATAGCGGAGGAGGACCCCTCCAAGAAGCAACCCAAGCGCCGACATCAGCGGCGCCGCTCTAGGTCCCGCCAAAGCAAAAGTGGTGATACCAGCACAGGAGATAATAACACTCCGGATAGTGCCAAAGACAACAACATTCCCCTCCAGCAAGATTCAGAGCAGGAGGATGGAGGAGCCAGCTCTCCTAAGAGAGCGACAGATGGAGAGGAGGAGGATGACAATTACATGCCCCCCTTCGAAGACGAGGCAAGCCTCGGCGACGATGAATTCGCCGTACCAGAGGATCCCGTCGAACAAGAGCGCTTCAAGCACCGGCTTATGGCCACGGCAAATAGCCTGAAGAAAAAGCAGTAGCAGCTTCAAGCTGATCAAGATCTGCTAGCTGACAGATGGACTAAAGTCCTCGCGGCCGAGGAATATAAACTCGAGCGCCCCTCCAAGAATTACCCAAAGTATAGGTTACTCCCCGACTGGAGGAAGAAGCATATGATACGGCTGATCGGCCACCTCGTGGCCGCGATAGAGAGGCATTCCAGCCAAAAGCTCAGCCTCCACCCCAATGCCATTCAAATAAAAAGGCATGGGGAGATACGCCAGACCTGCGAGACATATTGGAGGACAAAGCAAAGCATGCAAGATCGATCTACGGATCACGACGGCGCACCACTCTGCGAGACGATAAACGTCACGCCAGATACAGTAAAAGCAAATCCGGCCAGGCCGACCACAGCGGGCAAGACCCATTCGAGCTGCGTCGCGATATAGCCCAATACAGAGGCGCCGCACACCCCTTATGCTTCACAGACGAAGTAATGGAACATCAATTCCCAGAAGGTTTCAAACCTATAAATATTGAATCATACGACGGCACAACAAATCCCGCTGTATGGATTGAGGATTTCCTCCTCCACATCCACATGGCCCGTGGTAGTGACTTACACGCCATCAAATACCTCCCGCTAAAGCTCAAAGGACCAGCGCGGCATTGGCTTAACAGCTTGCCAGCGGACTCCATTATCTGTTGGGAAGACCTGGAAGCCGCATTCCTAGACAACTTTCAGGGCACTTATGTGCGACCACCAGACGCCGATGACTTGAGCCACATAATTCAGCAGCCAGAAGAGTCAGCCAGGCAATTCTAGACTCGGTTCCTTACAAAGAAAAATCAAATCGTTGACTGTCCGGATGCGGAGGCCTTAGCGGCTTTCAAACACAACATCCGAGACGAGTGGCTAGCCCGACACCTTGGTCAGGAAAAACCGAAATCTATGGCAGCTCTCAAGACGCTCATGACCCGCTTTTGTGCGGGAGAAGACAGCTGGCTGGCTCACAGTAATAACATATCAAAGAACCATGGTACCTCAGATACCAAGGACGGCAATAGCAGGTCACGTCGCAACAAACATAAGCGCCGCATTAACAGCGAAAATACCGAGGATACGGTAGTCAATGCCGGATTCAAAGGCTCTGAACCCGGTCAGCGGAAAAAGCCATTCAAACAAAGTACGCTGGGTCCGTTCAGCTTGGACCGTATACTCGATCGCTCGTGTCAAATACACGGCACCCCAGACAAGCCAGCCAAGAACACCAACAGGGATTGTTGGGTATTCAAGCAGGCCGGCAAGTTAATTGCCGAAGACAAGGACAAGGGGCCGCATAGCGATGACGAGGAGGAGCCCCGGCAGCCGCACACTCGAGGACAGAAGAGGTTTCCCCTGCAAGTGCGGACGGTGAACATGATATACGCAACCCACATCCCCAAGAGGGAGCGGAAGCGTGTGCTCAGGGACGTATATGCGTTGGAGCCAGTCGCCCCAAAATTCAACCCTTGGTCCTCCTGTCCAATCACCTTTGATCGCATGGACCACCCCACTAGTATCCGTCATGGCGGATTTTCCGCACTGGTCCTAGACCCAATCATTGACGGATTCCACCTCACTCGAGTCCTTATGGATGGCGGCAGCAGCCTGAACCTGCTTTATCAGGACACAGTGCGCAAAATGGGTATAGACCCCTCAAGGATCAAACCCACAAAAACGACCTTTAAAGGCGTCATTCCAGGTGTGGAGGCCCATTGCACATGCTCAATTACACTGGAAGTGGTCTTCGGATCCCCGAATAATTTCCGAAGCGAAGATTTAATCTTCGATATAGTCCCGTTCCACAGTGGTTATCACGCGTTGCTCAGGCGAACCGCATTTGCTAGATTCAATGCGGTACCGCATTATGCATACCTCAAGCTCAAGATGCCAGGACCTCACGGAGTTATTATAGTCAATGGAAACACAGAGCGCTCTCTCTGAACAGAGGAGCACACCGCGGCCCTCGCAGCAGAAGCGCAAAGCAGCCTCTCAAGGCAATCAACCAGTTCGGCGCTTCAAATCCCGAACACCTTCAAGCATGCTCGGTGCAATCGGCAAATAGACCGCCTGGCACGATCTGAGCTCGCGTAGCAATACGGCGGCCACCCCAATCCCATCCCAACGGCGAAACTTGTGCCGCGCGTACATAATTACGCATTAAAAATACCATGGGCACAGGTGGGGAGGGGGGCACAACTGCGGCACGCCCCAAGACGCAGCTTAAACCGCACTAGGGGCTTCCCGTTTGGTTATTTTTCTTTTTTTAGGACCTTAATCTCTGGAAACACTGTCCGGCAGCACTATTGCCGAACACATGATGCAGCAACCAAGGAGGCAGACAGCTACGTCATACCACGGAATTCCCAGGTTGATTACAGTAACAAGCGGAATATTCGATTTAATATCATTCCTCAGCTTGCCCTTGGAAGGGACATAGTCCTACTCTTTGCTTATCGCACTATCTGTATCACTCTGCTTTAACGCAATTTTTTGAATAAACAATGCATGACATTACGACTATTATTGCATTCTTGTTATATATATATATATATATATATATATATATATATATGTTCATTAATGACGCCTTGCAACCATACACCTTGGTACGGCTAATACACCAGGGGCTTACGTACCCCACAATGCGGTGTGAAAAGTCCAAACACTTTCACAAGTGCGGCACCCTGAACTTATAGCATTATATGCATCAGCTCCGAATCATGTCTTTGCTCAAATGTTGGGTTTGCCCGGCTCCTATGTTTTGGTACCTTACGTTCCGCTCCATCGGCTAAGGTAGCGCTAGGAGAACTACTGTGATTGTGCCCCGGTTCTGCTGGGTTCAGCACCTCAGTAGAGAAAGCTAAAACTAACTGTCATGACAAGGCGAGAGACTGGTCGCTGTTCGGCGAGGTTTTCGAGTCCCCAAAGACTTATGCCGCTTAGAGCGAGGGGCCGGCCCTGTCCGACTTAAAGGCGTGTATCGCGCCCCAAATTCGGCCTTCCGAATACCAGGGGCTTTGCCGAAATTTAAAATTATAGAATTCTATGGCTAAGTGAGAGTGATAAAGCATTATTAGTCCGGTTGCCTTGTTCGTTGTGCTGAGCACCTCCCTCTAAGGACCCAAACTTGGGAACAAGAGTGCTCAGGTTTATCCCGAACACCCCAGCACTCGTGGCATGGGGGCAGAAGCCGAGGACTAGACATCTCTCAGATTGGATAAACAACCAAACAGAAGGTAATATTTTAAATTCAAACAGGCGTTGGATAGCGCATATGAAACAAGTTTTCATAAATACAGGATAAAACGAGCAAGTCTCACTCAAATATTA